>NC_060211.1:43892500-44199166 GCF_021130785.1 Homalodisca vitripennis | reverse complement strand
AGGTAGTTTACAAATTTCTTTATTCAGATATTGTACTGCTCCTATTATGGTCACCCAAAAGAGTGATGTACAAATTTTTGCTAAGGTTAATCAAATCTCATGGATTTACCTGAACTATCACCGTATTCAATTTTGCCTATATAGAAATTAGGTTTCATTCAAGCATTAAGTAGGCTATATTATAGTTCAATTCTTTGTTTGAAGTTTATTTTTGACGATGGAGTGATTGTGAAGGAAACAGGATTCTTTCCGGACATTAGCCATCGTTCAGTGATACAAAAAGATTTTCTGAACGATGGCAAATGTCCGGAAAACTCCTATATAGTTCAGTTCGTTCTCGAGATATCGTGCATACAGTCGGAAAGATGAACAGACTAAATAAAATGTCTCCATCCCTTGGAGTAATAGGCTTCTCTAATGCTAAGCCAAAAATGTTTTTAACTACCATTTTCAATTGTAATATTTATTATGATTATCAATTCTGTGAATATAACAGCATATCCAGCATAAAGCTATAGAATTTAAACACTAAATCATTTTTATGTACTATTTTAGTTAACTTAATTATACTGAAAATATAACACAAGTAATTAACTCTTATTTAGAGTAAATACACTATAAATAAAAAATATTCGACGAAATATTACATTTAAACTAAAAACTTAATTGGCCAAATGAAATTATTCAAAATTATTGACTACATCCGCTCTATTCGTTTAAAACTCTATTATTGGGAGCAATAAAAGCGGTTATCGGAAGAATAAGTATATAAGTGTTTCTAAACATAGAATTTGTTAGGGAGTAAATAGGAGGGTAAATTTGGAGTCAAAAACTTTGTTGAGTATTGGATTTTCATGTATCCAAGTAAAAGAATTCCATTTAAACATCCGTATCGTATCTCAAACTGAAATTTTTGCTTGCCTCCAAATGTACAAGTAGTAACCATTGCTCCACAATTCTCAGTGTTTTCAACACTTTTATACTTCTCCACATATGAAAAACCGACCCACGAGAATTCTTCAGATATCTATTAAACATCAATGCTACTCGGTACGCCACTATACACACACACATAGTTTATATATCTGAAAATTCCAACACAACCTTCATCAATCATGATCCCAAGAGCCCAGAACCAACCCGTAACAGCGTTAAATTGTTACCACCTATATCATTGTGTTAAGTAATATTAATTGTTGCATATTAGACTGAATGGCAAAGCCGCTTAAAGCATAAAGCGTTTTGTTTATTTGTTTCTAGTGGCGAAGCTAGTAGCATCGATGTTACTTTTATGACTTTAACAACGATAACTATCCAAAAAAAGCCCCAAACAAGTTGAAACTTGGTACAACAATATATTTTTAAAATATCTCGCTGAAGGCATTTGACAGCTAGGTACGCCCTTCTTTTCCAATATAGACAGAGGCTATTTAAACTTTTGAAACTACTCAACTCTGATATATATGATGAAAGATAAACTGATCTTTTGATAGTAAAAAACTTTTACCTAGATTAGCTAGCAAGACACACATTACCCAACTAACTAGCGAATGCAATGCTAAAACTAGTTAAAATTTTGTAAAAAACCTTATAAATGTTTTGGCCACGCTCTTTCACCAAATTGATATGCCATATAATCCTTTAATCTTGAGATTAGCGAGCCACCATTTAAAGTTTTAAAAACTCATAACTCGGTTACTTATGTACCTACATAAACACAAAATGTGTTCTGGAATATTATCAAATTTTCCACAACTTTTCGTAATACAAAGTTTTAAACTATCCCAATCATTAGGAAAATTTAATATGTAACCGTATATGACCTCTGGTTGCAAGAAATGCTTGCTCTGAATGTTTGAGTGGCTTTTGAGAACGGTATAAATAAAGTAAAACATGTTAAGATGAAAAGCAATACAATAATAAAGTCGGAATGAAAAAGAGTAATGAGTTTCATTGAAAGCCGCAAGACGAAATGAGCCACCAGGATTAATATTTCCTCCACAAAGCGACCAGTTCGCCAGCGGCTTTCAAATTTGAAACCTTAAGGATTATGAATGAGAAATGAAAGTTTTCGTGACAATCACGTGATATTGTGAACAAATATTACTACACATGTTCCATTATGTTATTAAGTAAATTTTTACCCTCAATGTCACAATTTTTAACCGCCATTTTAACGACCTTTGAGTGATTTTAAAAGCATTATCGTTAATACTACGATCATAGCCTTTGGTACAATCAATATAAGATTGAAATATTGCAATTTAACACAGTTTTAATACAGGGTACCTGCTAGAATAAAATGTTAACCAATTAATGAAATAATTTTTGTTTAAATAAGAGATCGAAACATTTTGATTCTGATTTTCTTAATTATCTGCAGAATCTTTCTCCGGGAAATAACAATCACGATTATTTAACTGTTTTAAATAATACCTTGTTTACTATATTGATTTCGTTTTGTGAATGACCAACTACTGCAAGGGCATAACACTTGGTGTTAAGAAAATAAATCTGGATTACCGAATTGTCTAGACACACACAATTATAAACATTAACTGAGTCAGTTCTGGTAGCAACTTAAGCCTACATACAAACGTATAAGTTACACAGACCTCCTACAGCAATACTTCCGTAAAGGAGAGACCCAAAATACGAACGACAGTTTTAATGCTTGCATTTTAAATAGAAATCCCAAATTTGAATGCATGACTAAAATATTTCAAACTTAAATTGCAAGACACGGTTTTAAATTGAGATTAAAACGAATGTCTTTCAAAGACTAACACAAATCTTGTGGAGAGTGTATCATCTAGTAATTAATGAGGAAATTAGTCTTAAAACAAAAGTGGCAGCAAAGGATCTAAATAAAGAAAACAGAATGAAGGGGAGTATGCTTAAGAAACAAAAAGACAATAAAAGTTAGGGAAACTAGTCCTCAGTCATGGTATAACAATTTGTATTTGAATGTATGATTTCCACAACATTTTTTTTTAACCATAGTTAAACTATCTTCTTCAGAAACATACATCCAACTCTAAACCGTTTTCTGGACATTATGTATTACAAGACTACACAGTGTATAGCTAGTTTTGAAATTATCAAAGAATGAGAATTGTAATAAGAGTTATAATAAGAGAGAAGTATAAAATAATAATAGTAAATATACCTTGTAACAACTGTTGGAAACAGTTTTCTTGAGCGGGTCTCAGTTCTGTATTAGTATACAACTGATAATACCTTAGGCTTGGGCTAAATAAGAGTTTAACCAATCGAAACGGATAATATCTAACACTTGCGTACAAATTAACATATAAGTATTGTTGAATTTTATGTTAGCCACATTTTAACCCTAAGTTTTGACATACTCATTGTGTGTTTAGTTTTTCATGTTAATTCAGACAGTCCAGTATGAACATGTTTTCAAAGCAGTTACTCTCAGCGTGTTTGATAAGTTGTTGAGCATTAGCACTGGAATTAATTGGCAATTGATCTCTTGACAGCAGAAGGGATCTATAACAACGATGATATATTACAGGAGTCCACATCATTAATTACAGGTCATACAGCAGATCATTAGTCAAACTGGATTCAGCGGCCATTACAAAACTGAGCGTCCATATCGAAATAATTCAATAGGAAATTGTTACTACCAGATTGGTAAATGTAACTAGAGTAGTTTATCAACTTAGCCTTCAGTTGTATTTAAAACAATCTTAAATTTTCAGTAATTACTATAAATTGTCTTTAAGAAAATATCCAAAGCGAATCTAACCACTAGAAATACATTTCTGTTCCATCCCCTCAACTCGCTTGTGTAGGGGTGTGGAATGTGGATACACTCACACACAAATAATAATCTTAATGATCTCTGTACTAATGCTAATTTAATCAGAAGTAATAAAAACCCATATTTGGAAACTAGATCACAAAGTTGTAAGGCAATTGTACACCTGGGGCTATAAGAACACCTCTTCCTTTGGTTTACTCAGGATGGTTGCTGTCTAAGCGAGAAAGAGCTATTTTGTTGTGTAGGTGCCTCTCGTGTCGAAACGAAACAAAGTGTTCGTTTTAAACTTGTTCGTCCTCGATTTTTTGAATCTCTTCAGAGGGACGTGGACTTCAGATTCCAGAAGTCAAATATGTGGCAGTATGAAATGAAGCTGAATTCGAAATTTACATTTTATTTAGATCCTGAAAACAAAATTGTATGGTTCTTTAAATTAAGAGGCAATCCTCGGCATGGGAAACGATATATATATATACAGTATATATATATATATATATATATATATATATATATATATCACCTTATATATAATTTTTTTTAACATATAACAACCTATAACAAAAGGGTAAGTAAAACAATATGACTTACTTATAGCGAGATTTCTAAAAAAACAGTCTATTTTGAAATGTACACAAAAGGAAACAGTGGGCTGTTTTTAGGACGTATGAATCTTATTAAAGTATGGCCTGTTTGTTTCAAATCACTTGTGACATATTCAAAAAGTTAGTGAGGTGGGAATACAGAAATGGATTGGGAAAATCAGTCGATTTATTGCTCTACTCTCTATGCCAGAAGAATTTCAGATGTTTTTTACGCTTCACATTCGATGTCAATATGGATTACGTTGCCATTTTTCAATACTATTACTAATTTATAAATACTAACTTATATACTTAAATTATTCACAAAAATCAACGAATCTGTAAAATAACACTAAGACTTTATAGATTAAACTCTTCCTGAATCATAATAGCTACCACGTTTCTTGGACTAAATGTTAAGAATGATAAAGTATACACTTTAGATCTGTTAATTCCACATATTTTTATTAAATAATAAATAAAACCTTCGTACATCTCTACATAGAATCTACAATAGATTACAACCTTGGCAATCTATATAAGGCAATCTAAACTGGTCCCGAATAGGGTAGTATTTCACAGTAATGAATTCATTTGCAACTACACTTATATTTACCTGGATGCATAGCAACAAAATTATTATATTACTTGGATCACAATTGAAATAATTGATTTTTGATCTGGGCAACAAGTCAAATGCTATTTATGACACCGAAAATACCTTAACCTCAAGTAGATTACAGTGGCTTGAAGTGGACGCCAAGGGCGGATCCAGAGGGGGGGGGCGCGAGGGGCGCGCGCCCCCCCCCCTCGGTAGTCACAAATTCAAATTTTTGTTTGTTTATAAAAGATTTAAGCTTAAAGTAATACTATATTGTTCGTTAGTAAAGGGTGCTTTCATCGGCCACACTATTCGTAATTGGTTACTGTCGGTGTTTCAAACATACATTTTGTACTTAAGATTGTAGATTTAATTCGTGTATGAGTAGAGGGGAGGTGGGTAACAGTGCGTATGATCACCGGAAGGGGTGGGGAAGCGGTGCGTGCGCATGAGTCGTCCTAGTCCGCCCCGCCCCAACGATAGGCCTACACCACACCGCCTACTACGGCCACTCAGTTGATTCAGTGCGTACGTTTCGTGAATATCGTGAAGTACCCGTTCGCTTGTGTTTAATAGCTTTTTGAGTGTTAACAGATTTTTGTGCAATATGGATCGTTATCTTGTTAAAAGACCAAAGTTAGACAGTGAAGTTCCTTCTTCAAATGTTGAGGTTTCCACCCAGCATGAGGTTACAGACGTGCCGCTGCCACCACAATCGGCGCCATCATCCTCCAATTCACAGTTAGTATCTCCGAAAACATGTGCTCTTTCGACATCGGGTCTCACATTAACAACATCTCTAAGATGAGTGACCATACTACTAAGTATAGTATTTTTACTAATCATTGGAAGCCTAAAAAGGACTTTAAGTTTCCTACATCCTCTCATGTAAAACGAGGACGGGAAGAACAAAGAAAAGCTAATATTGGCCATTTTGAAAAGTATCCATGGTTAGTTTTTTCAGAAAGCTAAGCAAGGGCTATTTTGTAAATTTTGTGCAGTACTATGCCATCAAAAGTTAGTTGGAGGACAGCATACAGTTTCTTTAAAGAAATTAGTTACTGAACCTCTACAGAAATATGCTAAACTCTCAGGCAAGGACGGAGATTTAGAAAGTCACGCAGCGACACAATATCACAAAGATGCTGAAATTGACGCCAAACATTTTATATCTGTTTTTGAAAACCCTGAGGGAGAAATTCTTAATTTGTTAAACGAAAATAGGAAGGCCCAAACCATGCAGAATCGTGCAAGGCTTGTGCCAATAATTAAAACTATTTTTGTTGCATTGGTAGGCAGAAACATACCCTTAGAGGTCATAGGGATGATGGCAGTTTGATTGAAGTTGGAGATGATCCAGTACAAAATGACGGCAATTTCAGGGCACTTTTGCGATTTAGAATAGATAGCGGGGATGTTCAGCTTGAAGATCATTTGAAGTCTGCAGGAGCAAACGCCACTTACATCAGCAAGACAACAGCTAACTGCCTTATAAAATGTTGTTCTGATGAAATTTTGGAAGTGATAACTCAAACGAGTATCAGAAGCTAAATATTATAGCATAATATTTGACGAATCAACAGATGCGTCTCATACTTCTCAGCTAAGCCTTAGTTTACGTTACCTGTATAACAATGCTATAAGAGAAGACTTTGTAGGTTTTGTTGATCTCCACGGTACGGGTACGAACTATTCTGATCAAGAAGTTGAACCTGTTATCACGGGGGAGGTTTTAGGACAGTCTGTGCTGAAATTCATGCAACAGCTTGGTTTTGAACATGAATAACTGTGTAGGGATCGGTTGTGATGGATGCTCTGTCAATATGTCTGACATGCGAGGAGCAGTGACAGAAATTAAAAAAATTGCCATAAACAGCACCTTATGTGGCTGCAGTAATCATGCATTGAATTTGGCTATTTCAAAGTGCAATAAAGTCCAAAGCGTGAGAAATGCAGTAGGCACTGTAAAAGAGATTTCTAGATTTTTCACCTCCTCGGCCAAACGGAACTCTATTTTGAAAAAAGTACTGGGACATCAAATGAGAGGATATTGTGAGACCCGTTGGGTAGAACGGCATGAATCAATTTTTGAGTTTACAGAAGACCTAACAAAAATAGCCGAGGCACTTAAAATTGTCTCAAAGTGGAATGATAGCTCAACAGCAAGCAAAGCAAATTGCTTATTGTGCTCTATCCTCCACTTGCGAGTTTATAATAACTATGCATTGTCTTAGTGATATAACGGATGCAACCTGTGTTCTTAGTAAATATCTTCAGTCAGAAACCATAGACTTGTGTTCAGCAAGAGACAAAGTAATGCACACAATAAAAGTACTTCAGAATAAAAGGCAAAATCCTGATCAATTCTTTTCTCTGATTTTCAATACTGCTGAAAAGACTATGGAGTCTATGGGCATAGAAGTTCGTATTCCAAGAATTGTGGGACAGCAAGTAAATAGACCAAACTACCCCTCAACGTCCAGTGACAGTCGGGAATGTACAATACAACATTGGAAAAAATCCGCATACATAACAATCCTGGATAACATTATTGCAGATATGACAGATAGATTTTCAAGCGATTCACTGGAGTGTTATATGCTGAACCTAACCGTTTCCGACAAACTTGGACAAAATAGTGGATATGAAATCTAGTTTTGAGCCCCATATGTATGAAGTATTGCAGTTTAGTGTCATTGAACAAAAACACGATGCTACTGAAACTTATGAACGAAGTATGCTCCCTCAAGAACATTCCTAATTATAATGAATTTAAGACTATAACTAAAGCAATGAAATGTTTTGAAGCATTAAATGAAAACAGCTACCCTCTTCTAAGGGCTTTGGTACAAATTCTGCTTACTCTTCCAATTTCAATAGGTAAGTAATTTTTGTTTATACTATTTTTTCAAAATTATTTATTAGCAGATAATTTCTAAAACCAGTAAAACTAATAGTATTTTCTTAAATCGTGTGGTTGTTAGTAAAAACTATTTTTTTCATTGGTATGAAACATTTGACCTTTTTTGCCAATCTGTTAGAACTTATTGTTTTTTCCAACAGCAACGGCAGAAACGATCTTTTTCAACTCTGAGAAAATTGAAGTCATGGATCAGAACAAGGATGGCAGAGGATAGGTTGACTGGACTCGCTCTGCTAAACGTGCACAGGGACATCGAAGTATGCCCCGAAAAAGTCATTAACAGATTTGCAAGCCAAAAAAACAGAAGACTCGATTTTGTACTTTAAAGATAAAATTTTGTATTTTTACAAACTTTTGTCAGATTATATACAGTTTATTGGAAATATTACATTGTTTTTCATTTATCACTTTAGCCCTTTTTTTCATTAGTAATACAATAATAACATTATATGTCAAATTACAGAGCTTTGACTACCAACATGAATCATATGTGTAAAAAATCTCCCAAAATCTCAGACCGCCCCCCCTCACAAAAATCCTGGATCCGCCCTTGGTGGACGCCAAAGAAAACCTTCCTGAGTTATGCATTTATACATTTTCTTGATCGGAATAACAATGCAAATACTACTACAGCACCGGAAATATATTAGACCGGAAATACATCACAATGGCCGGAAACAGTAACTTTTTCACTGAAGTAGGCTTTACAGACCAAAGTATGTACATACTTCCTTGATCGGGACAACAATGCAAACGCTACTAAGGCAACGGAAATACGTTTAACCTGGAAGACAAACTATCAGTTTCCATCTTCAGTGTCACAAAACGTTGCCCTTTAAACTTAAATTCTTGTATTATGAAAATGGATCAGGAGATTGAAATATGACCATCACTTATTTCAGGAGTGTTATTATGCTATTTAACAAGAATATGCCTATGAAGTTCATGGCTTTCAATAGAAAATCACCAGTGAAGCCGCGGGCAACTCCTATTAATATTACAGTATGTGATTTACAACTAAATACATTTATTTCAAAAACAATATAAATTGTGAAATATTACTCAATTTATTATTACAAGTGATCGTTTTTGTAATAACCTAGAAAACACTTAAAAATTGAACATCATAAATCCCCAAGGTTCCATGAAATAGTATAGTATTATTAATTAGGAATTCTGAAAGGAAAGTATACACTGGATGGAAACACTTAACGAACAATATCAAATAGACACGTAAACTAAACACGAAGACAAAAGACGGAATGGATAACAAACACAGGGAGGGAGGAACGGTGTCAGAGATGCAATTAACCGTTCTGCGGCAGCTGCTTGGTATTCATACAGCTCGACTCTCATTCCCACTTAAAAATCCATTAAAGCTTTGAAATACGATTTTCGCTCCTTACAAATCTTTTAGATTTATTTGTTACTTTACTTCAAATGTGTACGGTTCACGCATAAGCAGAGACATTTTAATCATCGTTTTCCTTCATAAATTATAACTTTAATGAATCGAAGTGGAAAAATGTCAACATATTTTAATGTATTTATTGAAAAAAGCTGTATAACGTTTTTACATTAAATAAAGGAACACCTGGAATTTATTTATTTCTATACGTTAAAATTATATACTTTATAGATTCACTTTTTTGTAGTTCTTTAATTTTTTTATCCTCATACAAATGTACATATTGATGTATTTTGGGCTAAGTAATTGTTTGTATCATATAAAACTTCATACTTAATAATTGAGTTTTGTTAATAAAAAGAAGAAATATTTCTAAGAGATAAATAAAATGAAAAGGTTAATAAATTGAATATAAATTTTTAAATTTTCGAATCTCATTTCATAAATAATTAACTGTAATTTTTTATTTCTTTTTTAGTACAAACTGCTATATATATTAATAACATATTAGTAACATAGGAAATCTAGTTGAGAGTGAGTAGTCATTTTTAACACGTTCACAGATTCTGAAATTAAAAAGGCTTTTCTAGTCTAAATTAAAAAACTGTTACGTGATACAATGTGGGAAAATGATGATCAAGCCCGGGTGAAATACACCTATACGATTATTCTGGGATGGGAATGACCTGAACAGTTTCATGACAGTTGATTATCACTGATATAACGCCGGGATCCGCAGCTCGTCATCAGATCTGTCCATCATTTATGCTTTGTCCTGTGATTATTTTGATACTGCAAAACTAGATTATATTAAGTTTTGCAATCGAAGTACATTTATTCAAAAATAAATTTGGTTTCACAGCCTTAATTTCTGTAAAAATTAATATGGAAAGAGAAATTGCTATTTTGGATTCCCTTTAACTTTAACTATATGCCAAGGGACTTAACTATAGATGTCAACAAGGATTAAGTGGGAAAAAATTTTGCAAGCGCGTATATTATTATCTTTATTTAGAATATTAAATTAAACTATAGTCAATTACATTATAAACTATATAATACTTGTCGACATTAAAAACATTTAGATGAATAACGATAATTGGCTGAGCGTTAGAGAGGCCACTCAAGGGACTTGAAATATATTATTTCTGTATGTCTGTCCATTCACACAATACCTCGAAAAGGAACAGAACTTAAACTTGAAATGTGCCATGGAACAGTGCAGAGTAAGTACATTTTGTAAAAAAATGAGTACAATCACACGAAAATGTATTATGTTAAATAATATCACATGTAGCTTGACTATTCCAATACGCAAAACATAACATTTTGGTGACAATGTGTTTAGAATTATATTAATGGAGTAAAAATAATAATTGATGTAGTGAAAATGTAATATTAAAGGTCGTTGTCAAGATTTTATTTTAGCGCACTCTGGCATTCTAGTACCCTT
This sequence comes from Homalodisca vitripennis, assembly GCF_021130785.1. NCBI lineage: Eukaryota > Metazoa > Arthropoda > Insecta > Hemiptera > Cicadellidae > Homalodisca > Homalodisca vitripennis. The sequence goes on along the minus strand of NC_060211.1, from coordinate 44,188,410 downwards.
CGAAACTCGCCAGATCTTGTTATTTAAACATTGCTATAAAATACACTTAATGAACAATAATAAAGTTTGTTTTCCCACCGGTGATACGTACGGTTCATGTCTGTTGTAGTTATTTCTAAATTTTAGAAAATGGAGTTGTATTCGGTGAAATTATGTATGAAAAATTGGTAGTACATACCAACTAATTCTTTAAACCCATAAATCATGTAAATAATGCAGTTGTATTTAATGATGGAGGAACGTCTAAGAACGTTGTTACAACAGTCTGCCTTTCTGACGTGGAGTTCAGCGAGACCGGAAAAAACTGTCAAAATCGTTATTCATAGAATGGCGTACGACTTTTCCCGGTCTCTGAATTGGAAGATGTCCTAAACCTGAACTCCCTGTAGGCTAGAGGGTGCACGCAATATGGCATGTTATTATAAATGCGTGTTAATGAGGTTCTTAAATTTCTTATATCCAATGCAATGTGTTAATGTCAAAGGCTCTGGGCGTACAAGATCCTTGTAGATATTTGAGATAGGACACCATATGTTCAACCCGGAGTCAAACTGTGTCATGAGAACAATAACAGGGCAATAAGTTTATAGTCGCCTAGAATGCATTTTATGTTCACTTAGCCAATTTTAAGCGCACCATGGAACAACTACGTATATATTTAGTAAATTGGGTTTTTACTTTTAAACAAAATTCCTGGTAATGTTTTTTTTGGACTTTTTAGCTATAAATGTAACTAATTCAATTTGTAGAGAGCCAGTTCAAGATAGTTTACTATGTATATTTATACTGCCGTACATTGTTCCAGTAGATGCCTAGAGAGTTAACAAAATAAATTTATTCCGAAAATTATTTAATTGCTTTTGCAACACCCTTGTAACAATTTCTGGAATTGAAAAATATCATTGTGCATCTTAACAAAATAAATTACAGTAAACGACTTGGCGTAGTTTGAGCATGTCTTGTGTAGAATTATTTAAAATATCCTTGTAATTAAATTTTATTTACGTTTTTATCTAATATCCTATTAAACTTCTTGAGGGCAAATCATTAAATAAAATTCTTACATATCTTATTGCTACAATCTTCTACTTCCGTAATCAGTTGGTGCCACTGGTGAGGATATTTTTATATTTACGATTTTGTAATATAATTGATTAATATACTATATACAGTATATAATTGTTTTAAATATTCTGTTATGTTGCCTTTCATTGCTGATTTCCTGCCTTATATAATTATTTGTAGAATTACAATGCTGAAAAACGCCACAAATCCTTACAAACTAGATCTACGTCCGTTGGAAATAAAGAAAGAAAGAAAGCGGTCTGTATCCCTTTAATAAAGTGGAACAATAATTTAGAAGAGAACGCTTGGAATTATATTGCAGCGAAGATGTATGTTGATACAAAAAAGGAGAAAACATTTTGATAAGTGGCTGGTGTAACCTCACCCTTGTAACCCGAGATCTGCCTTGGTAAACATCGCATCGTAACGATCTGTCTTTGGATCGCGGCCAGATTACTGCGCTGCGATGCGATATGCTCTTGTGTGAGCCTTTACCAGAGCAGGATTGAAATTATGTTCAATTCAAAGTTTCCTTCTATTGTATACGTGTTGTTATGAGTGGTTGATCAATATAAGATATATTGCGATCTATTTTATTTGACACTTTGTGAAATGTTCACTATTATTTAACACTGTGGAGCCTACCAATTTGCACTATATAGACTTTCGGACCAGGATTATTTCTCAATTCCTCGAACAATGTCATTTACGAGAATTTTACGCAATGGAATATGTGAATACATTTTTAATGCTGCGTTACAATATTAAGGATCAGGAAAATTCTGCTGACTGTCCGTCTGTGCTTATGATAGCAAGGTCTCCAAATTTTAGAGACAGAGCATGGATTCCTCCTTGGCCTAAGGTAGAATTTTGTAACCCTTTGACTTTGGTTAACGGGTTCCTGGATTCTGCAATGTGTCGATTTATATGATAAATGTTGTATTTCGTGAGCATAAAATTTATACCACATTCTAAGCATATTTCCTTAAATAACATAAATTTAAACCGATACGCTCTATATGTTTTAGAATAGTATACAATTTTAAGATATTCACAATTATATTTAAGATCATTGTTTTCCCAATCACGGGTTGCTAATCCTAGAACATCTTGTTATGCCTCTTTGTACAGACAGCATTAGGTAAAAACATTCACAATTTGTTTCAGTTATTTCTCATTAGTTCCAAGAATGTCCAGACCTACCAGCACCATCAAATTTACCATAAAATGAAATTTTGTATCGATTTTAGGTAAATGCCTAAGAATTTAATTGTATTCAGAAATCTTACTGTCAATACATTATAGATAAATATGTTGATATTCAAGTAGCTTTTGACAGTGTAAATGATATGGTGTCACTATGTCTATTTTTCAATGCGGCGTTTGGGATTTACCAATTTGAACATTTCAATATTTTTGACCTAAAAATAGATACCTAAAGATCTTGTACTATTGGACCGTTACAAATATGAAGTGTAGAGTGAAGAAAGTTATTAAATTACATAAAAACGCCGTACATGAAAAGGGTGGTAGAGGCTACAGTCCTTTATAAAACAAGCATCCATGAAACCACCATAATATTCTAGTCAAAATACAATAGGAATTTACCACTTTCTTTACGCACTGAACGTCTAGAAATATGACAGAAAGGGTGCGTAGTTATTGAGATTTAAAATGGTTGTTACGGTCACAATCCAGCTTGTAACGAATATAAACACATATGTATAAATAAAGACCGCTTGCTAATTCGTGCTTAAATACCGAACTAAAATTTGGAAAGGAGAAAAGCCTTTAGCCCACCACCCTTTAAGCCTGCTTTTGGGTTTTTAAGATACCAGACATTCGATTATTGAATATCAGTTACGACATTTACATGCCCTTCGAGGTCCTCTTTAAGGGGGTTATAATCGGATGTGATTAAATTAGTCTGGAAGATTTTAATTTTTTTACAGATTCTGTACCTAAATATGAAAACACTTTATTGTTTGACGCTCATATATTGAAAAAGGCAATTATGTTATAATTTTACGTAAACCTTTTGTTAATATTTTAAATGGTGAGAATTACAGTATGTCATAATCATTCACAGGAGGTACAATTATCATGTCAAAATTTCCTTGTACATAGTAATTAAGCCTTTGATTTTTTATTATTACTATGTGTATATATTATATGCTTGTTCACTTGATTAACATCTCTATCACTTCTTTGAGCAACATAAACATTCATTAATGATTTACGCGTAATCTATTTATTACTTAGTTCCATACATGTTTAATATTTAAACAGAGATTTTAATTTCATGTAATAAATTAGTGTGCTTCACTCAGTAACACCACATTTGTATGTTCTCTCGACTTCAAGCTAAACAATTTGTTTGCCTCACAAGCATTTCTTGCAGCACGGGAAGTATTTCATGTTTGCTTACCTTACCATATACAAACACATGTGTCTGTACTTTATTAAACATTACGAAGTGGAACATAAATGTGTTACTTGATATAAATAAACTATAAAAGCTCATACAAGTACTAGGAACTACAAATCCAATTAGTTTGGTATGTCCGTAACAGTTTATACATACAGTAATATGAAGAACTATTGTATTTTTATTATATATTAATACATATAGACCTACGAATGAATTCAAACTTAGATTAATATTAAATTCCGTACCAAACCGATCATGTTAAGGATTCAAACTGTGATATCTCAGATGATAAGGCGAGACGTTTACTATTTAATTATTAAGACAATTAATAAGATATGCAATATAATTTTTTGAAATTTTAACAGATTATTTTATTTAAATTATAATTCAAAGCAACACTAATACATAGAGAGAAATATTGAATTGTATAACTTTAATATTAAAAATTAGTTTAATAAAAATACATACATTATGTGTTTCATTTATTTTAAGGATACGTAATATAAGGTAACAGGAACATTATTGTAATAATAATAATAATAATACATAAAATATGAAGTAAACAGTGAAAATATTGTAGTTCGAATAAAAAAATAAAATAACAATATTTTAATATACTTTTTGAACAGTACAGATATCACACGTTGTGAAACAAATTTAATTATAGTTACATCTAATACATTTAAATTTATTTAAAATATTCGTATATATTTTCATGGTGTTAATAATTTAAATTCTAGTCATATTGGTTTTGTGGAGGTTACAAAAGCTCGATGTGAAAAGTGAATGATATAGCTGTTTGTGATAGTATGTATTTGTACAAGATACATAATAGGTAAAATTACAAAACTTGTCAATGGACTAAATACTATTGTTACAGAAGACAACATGTGGATATACAGTACAAAATATCTAAAAGTCAAGAAATATCTGCTTCCTGATAGAAAATTATACATTTAATGGAGTCCCGTACTGTCCAAACGAAAGTTTCAGTTAATTAACATGATGTTAGTAGGAAAGGATAATATAGTAAGGTACCGTAGTATATTGCAATGTTTGTAACAAATAAAAATATTACTTTATTTACTGAGAGATTTTATTTAACGTGATAATTTAAATAACTTTGAAAATTTCTGTCTATATCGAAATGGTTTGAACACAAAATTATTTTGTAACAAGTAGGAAATGTAGAACGTTATGAAATACATTTCCCACTCAGCTCTAATGTATTTGTCATTCTCGCGTCAGTTACTGTTATAGACAGTGTGGGATTTGGAATATTTGATGATGCCCGATTGACTAATGGCGAGCCGTCAAAGGCACAAATAATGATGAGGTCAGTGACTATATCACCACCAATCAATCGATCGATCGCCGCATAATTTTATTACATGCTCGGTGCAGTGCATCCTTTGCTACGTCTGAATGTTTGGCTACTTTGTTAACTCATTTATGAATACACTTAATCTAAAATGTACGTAATAATGAGAACGTTTGTTTAAAGTTACGTACGTCAAGTTGTGGCGTATTAAAATCTCCTGTTCTTCAAATGCGTCTCTATTCCAGAATAGAGACAGATTACAAACTTACTTGATAAATATTAGATAATTACACCATATAAACTATGCAGTTGTATGCAGTCCGTTGACTAACTTAATACAGGTATATTTCACTTTAACTGAATAACTTAAAAATGGATGATTAATTTAAGTTAAAACAAACAGTTTCAATCATGGTAGTTCTAATAAAATATAGTTACAAAAAGTAAATAGTTCAATTCAGGTTAACGAAATGAAAACATAGGGTAAAACTGTTGAAGACAAATTGTTTGCTACTTAAAATATAAAGAAAAGCCTTTTGACGGTGCATCCATCAATATCTGATTTTTATAAATTAATTATTAAACAATGATTTTTATATCCAAGTCTGAGCGTGTTATATGGATATCTTTTAAAATATTGAATATACTTGAATTGATTTAAGATTTTCCAGCCATATACTTTATATATAGTTATTTTATCCATAAGTGGATTCAAAGTAAAATATATGTTTAACCAATGTAAGAATACATGTATCATCGATAAGACTATATGAAGATATAATAGATCTGCATCAATTTTCAGATATATATCTTAAAAGTAAAGGTACATGGTAATTGCCGCATTGAGGCTAAATACATTAATTTATGGTATCCATGTCACTCAATGTCCCTTTGGGAACTCTTTCGAGTCTGTCCTTGAGTAGAGAGGCTGGATGATGTGTAATGTGACTATTAAGTTCAGCTCCAGTTCACTTCCGCTTATTGAAGCGAATGGAATCTGACGCTGTCTTGTGATCTGACTTGTCTTCTGGAGTCTGGAAAAGTCGGTGACGAAGAAGAAAAAAATGAACGCTTTACATCGTTCCTATATCAGAAATACCTAGACTGAAAAATATAACTCAATTTAGGTATTCTCATTGTGTAATCTGGTGCATAATTGAGTCTTTAAAACACAGTCCCTAAGCACCTCACTATAGTTGGAAGACATTTTTAAATGTGAATTTGACTTAGGCCCTTCCTCTTAATGCAGTGTATAGAATCAGAGGAAGTTAACTGGAGCTGAACCCAACATAGCATCAACCATTCTCACTAATCATTACGTGACATTATGCAATTAATGTAAAAGCTACCGTAGTCAACTTCAGTGATGATAAAAGTTACTATAATGTTTCAGATGAGATGACCCGTTGTAAACCACATAAATCCTGCTTTACTCAAATGAAGTAGGCTGGTTTGTAGAGACAAAGTTTTACTCCTACAGTCATGACTGGATATAATGAGGCAAACCTTTTCATTGTCCACATCAAGATTCTGATTGCTTCAAATTTTAGATTTCATAAAACCGTATTGAGAAACGTTATAACAATGGCTGACAATTATATCAATGAAAATAGGCGGCAGTTTCTAGACCAAACTTTGAGATGAAGATACTTAGCAAATTTCTTTTACATATTCCAGATATTCAAGAAGAAATATTCTGTAACTTGAAAAACTACCTCTATTGATGAATATTAATGATTTATTTATTAAAACGTATAAATATATTTTATCCTTCGATCTCTATTCATACCAGTTTCGTTAAGCAATACTAATCAATTACATTGTCGCAACTATACTTAATAAATATAATTTAAGTATAAAATATAATATAAATATAATAAATAAAGTTTTTGACCGACAATGTCAACTGCGAAAGGTAATTTTTATTGGCGTTTTTTCTAAAAAGCTTAAATTTCAAGTTTCCATTGACCGAGATATAATGTATATAACAATAGGTTATTTTTACCAAGAAAAGGAAAGCATACAGAAAGTTCCGTAAGTTCCGTACAGAAAGCTTAAATTTCAAGTTTCCATTGACCGAGATATAATGTGTATAACAATAGGTTATTTTTACCAAGAAAAGGAAAGCATACAGAAAGTTCCGTAAAAATATTGAAATCATCATACTTATACATCTGGCTAAAAAACGCGAAAAGTTTTTATTTTGATGTATGCATTCTCTACTATACAAGTTATTAGCTTTACATAATATAATTTTCTCGAGTAAACACTTACTTATTTTATTAATTCTTTTATATTTGCAGGAATGTATACATATTTTATGATTAATAAAATTATACAAGTAAATCAACACATATTTTTCAAATATACATTTATAGGTACATTAGTATGGAACACAATTAGTGTTCTGCTATATATTTATAACTATTGATTATCTGTTGAAGTCGTGAACGAAACAAAGTTATGTAACAAAAGTCATTATAAAATGTGTGTTACTACTAAAAGAGTTTACAGTAAAATAGCAACTTATCGTATATAACGCTAATATGTAGAGCTACCGGCTTTCTAATGAACAATAAAAAGAAGAGTTTATTGAACATTTTGAACGTGTGATGATGTATTAAGAGTGACCACATCATCAATCGCAGGCCACTGGGCACCATTAGTCATACTGGCTGAGCCCCTTCTTTCGGCCTCCAGTGGCCATTAATCTAGCCATAGGCACTCAAACAGAAATAAAACATTATTCCCAAAATTTATTAGTTAATTGAATTCTTATTTTGTTACTTATTTCGAAGAAAACCTTCCAAATGTAATATAATAACAATATTTAATATTCCACATGTTATACCAAACATTTTTTGTTATATAAAAGTATGTAATAACTATCTATATTAAATAATAATTACATTATAAAAAATTCCGGTAGGTTCATAAAATATATAGGTTGATATACATTGGATTTTTATAGTTCTAACAATATTTATTATTGTGATATTTTTTTAGTACATTTTACACATGTAAAGTGATTAATTGAAGTTCGGACTATAGCCATAGCTATATGATAACTCATAGTAAAAAAGTCAAGCATATTCCATAGAATACAGAGTGATCGAAAGAAGCACGAATCATCAGACTGTACAGGCACATCAAAACACATGCTGTACACACCATAACAGGTGAGAGTTGCGCGGGGTGTCACATTGAGCTTCTTCCGACGGCCCTGGACTCTAAGGCAACTGCTAGAATATTTTTACATAAAGCATTGTCAAGACTTACTTTGGTGAGGTCATCGTCATAAAATTTTTCTTTGTTAGACTAGGACAAAAAGCTGAGAATATGCATATAGTCAAAGAATTACCTTTGCATATCTTTTGGAATGACGGGATATTCTGGAAATGTAAGGTTGAGGGAAGGGGCCGACTCCTGTCAGTTCCATGACGGAGGATTTTGATCATTAATCTCAGTTACTTATCTTTGGAAGAAGAGGGTTCCAGCTCTTTACCGGTCTCTGTAGTCAAAGTAGGCAAGGGGTGGCACGTCCTTATGTATAGGCTAGAAACAGCCCTTAATACTTAGGGAGCCCGTCAAACTCCAACAGCCATTGTCCGCAGTAGACTGGACGTATCAATCTACTCTTGCATCCCAGTATCTGGATATTTGCGATTAGTGATGCGCCACTACAGGACATATATAACAGGAATAGTTTCTCAGATGAAGGTTAAACATTGGTTTTTGCTTTACCGAATGTATAGTTAACTGGGTGGTATCGTCATTCATTGGTCCGCGATTCTCCTTTTTATTCCAGAAAAAGACGATGCGTACCAATCCCTAAAAGTTAGTGTTCTATTCTTATATTCTTGATGTGTATCATAAGTATGCCGATGCTCGGAATCGTTCATTATTTCAAATCATCCATCGTCTAACATCATTATCGTCAGTCATAGTCATTTTTTAAACATAGAGAAGTGGGTCCAATCTGCCAATTTGATCCCAATCAAATAACTATATTTGAAATAAACATAGCAAATATACTTGAAAAATTCCCTTGAATTATTTCTCCATTTGGTAAAAATACTAAATGGATACTTAAAATGAGTGTTACAAAATTCATATGTCCACCGTAAAGTTAAAGAATGTTCAATTAAGGAGGAAACTATTAATAAATTTCACTCACGCCCAAAATAGGGGACATAAAACCAAGTGAACAATTAATGATTTTTTAACATACAAGTAGGTAATATTTTGTCCCTCTTTTCTCGCCTTCTTAAATTAATTCTTATGTCGATTCCCAGAGTGTAATAATGTACTGTACAGTAGTTGTCATCTTGCGTACAAAGGGGATGGATGCTTGGTTGTATCCAAATTGCTTCCAAATATTAGAAGTATGTGTTTAAAAACGCTGTATATAGTTTGACTTATTTTATTTGGAGCATAACTACAATGTGTGATTAAACTTTTGAATTTCTAGGAGTTTTTAATAAATTGTGGATATAGTTATAATTTTTCCTTTGTATAATGATTTTTAAATTAGTCAGCTGGCTTTGGAGTAAAATCATTTGCTAGTAAGAATACGTAGTTTCTTTGCATTTAGTAGGTTTTTAAGACCTTATTTACCACCTGATTAATGTATAAATTTGGAAGTGAGAATTTTAATAAAATCTTAAAAATAGGGTAAAAGGATTGCTATAAAAACTTTAAACGTATTTCGCTGAGTAGGTTCTGATATTTTAGTAGTTTCCATTGACATTTTTATGATCAAAGTAGCAGGGCTCTTATGTCAGAGAGCTAACATGATTTAGTGCCTAACATTTCATAGTGTTAAGTTCAGTAATCTCTGCATTTTCAGTGGATAGTGTACTGCTAGTTGGATATTGTCCATAAAATAACCCTCTGCCGTAATATTTCCCTATAGTTGAATACAGAGCCATAAAAGCTATCAAAACATACCAATGAGAGATTATAATGTGGATACTCGTGTTGACCTTACTCCAAGTGTTCATGTCAAGTATCCACGACCTTTTGGATAACAACATTTTATGACATTTATAATTGTAATACGCTACCTAATGGTTTTGTGTAAAGGGAAATAATTCCTAGTTTCTTAAACGATTAAAATTTTGTATGTGTCATTAACAAGTGCTCATTCACTGTAAAAAGTGGTATATCTAAACCAATTTTACATTAGAGTTCGGCTCAATTAGATTTGGATACTTAGTGTTATTAAAATGGGGCTGGATAAATATTTAGATTCCCAAATGGCTTAAATCTAATTGGTTGAGTGATAGCAAAGCATAGCCTCGTGGAGCTACAAAAACGAAATGAACTAAAGACTTGAAATTTTGCATGAAGCTTCATCTACATAACAACACTGAGTTCGGTGCATGTTATTCGATGGGATTAAGCTAAAAGTCAGTAGTTATTTATACATTGGTTTAACGGGTATCCATGATAGCAACGAGAAAATAGCAAAACACATTTCATATGAAGCTACGTACAAGCATATGCCGTTTTAACGAGGAACATATCATAACATGTTGATTAGCAAAAAATAATAGAGTGGAACGCAATGTTAAAAGTTGGTAGTAAGATTAGCCATAGCCTTGAAAGTTGCATTCTACATTAGCCTGTTACACGACACGTGGTGTGGCATATTCTTACCTCGTATATGGATAAGTAAACAATAACACATTCATAATCTACTAACAGCTGTAACCAATTAAAAAAATTGTAAAGCGATCTGGACGACAAAGAATACTAATAAATGTATATGTATGGAAAATACGTACATATAATCACACTTGTATAATGGGAAGTGGACCTTGGGATCATGTTTCAAAACTTCACAATACCTTTTCCTGTAATTTAAAAATTATATATATAATATATTATATATATATAATTATATAATTTATTATATATATAATATATTATATCATTTTCTTGATATGGCAACATGGTGAAGATCTCCTTAAAGATTTTCTATATTCCCTAAACAAATTTTCAACATTGAATTTCACTTGGAAATATTCCCACACAATCATTACCTTCCTAGATGTTGATGTGTTTTTAGAAGAAGGCTTTCTTAAAACAAAAATTCACGTTAAAGATACCAACACTATGAATTACTTAAATTATACTAGTTGCCATCCTACACATGTAAAAAAAAGTATTCCAAAAAGTTTAGCTATTCGAGCAAAGAATTTATGTAGCAAAGAGTCTGATTTCACAAATTATATTAACAAATTAACAAACACATTCAAAAATTTAAATTATCCCGACCAACTAGTAAAAAATCAAATTAATAGGTCAAAAAATTTCAATTACAACAAATCTTTTCCCCTAGATGAACCTAAATTTACTACCAAATTCTACCCCGGACTTAACAAAATAAACCCTATAATTAAAACTGCATTCCATATTCTACAGTCATCATCGGAAACTAAAGATATATTTTCAAAACCACCTAGGGTCATCTTTAGAAGGCCGTTAAATCTTAAAAATATGCTAGTCCAAACCAATCTTAAACACAAAAATCGAGAGAAAAATTTTAACGGTTGTAAACCCTGTCAAAAACCACGTTGCGGTACGTGCAAAATTATGTCCTCTAGTCAAAATTTCAGTAGTAACATAACGAATAAAACGTATCCAATTAAAGGAACAATTGATTGTAATTCAAATAATATAATATATCAGCTAAATTGTAATTTTTGTAATAAACAATATATTGGCCAAACCTCTAACCCTCTTCGTATCAGAATGACAGGTCACCGTTACAGTATTGTTCATGGAGATGACAAGCCCCTCGCTGTACATTCCAGAGAACATAATCAGGACAAAATTGAAAAATTTTACAAATTAAAAGGCATCAATAATGTTCCATTGCATGCCAACGAGAATGTAAATAGGTTTAATTTGAGAAGGAGCGAAACTGCTCATCAACTTGTTTTAAGGTCAAAATTTCTTTTCGGTTTGAACATTCGTTAATTTCTTAAATTTTTTACTCTTTGGTATTTGTGATGAAACATCAGCTGTGAGGTATTTTTCGCCTGTTTATTATTCTATTTCAGTTCATTTTCTTGTTTTGTATTTAGTTAGTTTCATTATTTAATTTTGTAAATATTTATACACTGCTATCTGAAGAAGTATGCTGACATACGAAAATTTATAAAAAGAGTTCACCAATATTTGGTTTTTTATTTCTACATGAAGAGAATACATATTGATACATAAGCCATTTGGCATTTAACCTCAAGACTGAAGACAATATCCTTCTGGTAACCCAACTTTATTCTCTTCTTTTATTCCCTCTTTTTGTTTTTGAGTTTGTTCGCCCTACCTTATATTTTGTTATTGCATTTTGTTTTATATTTTTCTTGATAATATGAATAGTGGAAAATCCTACACAAGTTTGATGAACCAATTCAGATCTATTTCAATGAAAGTGGCCAAGCTAAATTGTCATATTGCTTTTATTGGTACTTGTTTGATGTTAGGACTATGCCCGAAAGGATTTAACGTTAAATTACCTACTTCTGGATTGCCATCTACACTTCACCGTCAAGTAAACTTACTTGCCTTAAAAACAGGATTTCAGGTCTCACATTTTGTGTTACAATCTTATAAGACTCTTTGCAAAGAGCATGCTGAAGAACTTAGAAGCATTTACCGAGAATTGGTTACTAAGTTCAACAATAAAAACCCTGTGTTAGAAATAAACCAATTCCTGACAAAAATTGATGACTTCATGAAAAAGAAGATGATCAACCTACAAAAAAAGCTTAGAGGGCTGTGGGAAAAGACAAAAGACTCGAACATTGACTTTGATATCAGACGCCGAATTATTTTAGAATTACCTCAAACCATATTACTTTCATCAGACAATACATCCGCAAATAAAACATGTGATTATCATGTTCCTGTAGAAAACCACCAGCCTGATTGTGATCCATTGTATAATTCTGGTGATTCATGCGACACAATCAACCTTGTTGAAGATAACCATGCTAACATTGAAAACCTATCTAATTATGACCTTTCTGGTGATGAAATATGTGTTTTGTCAAAAGGTCTCACTTTTTGTCCTACACCGAAATTTGATCAAATTAGTTTAGTCGAGGACACTTTAAATTTTGCGCGTAATGTACGCATTAAACATTATTTTTCAACTCACGAATCTGAACCTTCAAATCTACCTGAGTGCTTGGAAAAATTTAAAGAGCAAAGCGACTGGGAGCCTCCACCTTTATCACCTGATCATCCCGTTGAGCAATTTATTAATGTTATCCTCTCAAGTTTGTCAAGCTCATCTTTCCAAAATTCGCTAAAATATAAGAATAACTTAACAAAAAATGAAATTAAATCTATTAAATCGCTCAAAAACAATAACGATATTATTATTCTACCAGCAGACAAGGGTAACAAAATTGTAATTCAAAACATTAATGATTACTGTAATGAAGTACAGAGACAACTGGCTGATGATGAAACTTATCAACTGCTGCAGACAGATCCAACCAAAGAATTTAACGAAACCATAAAAACGTTTTTGGAACAACGAGGAAAAGACGAAGATTTATCACAGAGAACTATAAGCATACTAACACCAAAATTCCCCAGAACACCAACATTTTATACACTTCCGAAAATTCATAAGGATGTCAGACCACCACCAGGACGTCCAATTGTTGCCAGTTATAGAAGCCCGACTGAAAGAATATCAGGTTACATTGACGACCAACTGCAGCCTTTTGTAAAACTACTTCCATCTTATGTTAATAATACTAATGATTTTATTGCTAAAGTCTCCCAAATTACCCAACCTTTACCAAATAATTTAATCCTAGCCACAATTGATGTCACATCACTATACACCAACATCCCACATGATGAAGGCATAAACGCAACTAAACATTTCCTTGATACCAGATCAGTACATTCAAAGCCCTCTACTTCTTTCCTTTTAACACTAATAGAGTTTATCCTAACAATGAACTGTTTTAAATTCAAAGATGATTTCTATTTACAAATAAAAGGTACAGCCATGGGAACACGAATGGCACCCTCTTATGCAAATCTTTTTATGGGCTTCTTTGAACAAAATTTCTTAAATACCCAAAATAAACTACCTCTGATCTGGTATCGTTACATAGATGATATTTTCTTGATATGGCAACATGGTGAAGATCTCCTTAAAGATTTTCTATATTCCCTAAACAAATTTTCAACATTAAATTTCACTTGGAAATATTCCCACACAATCATTACCTTCCTAGATGTTGATGTGTTTTTAGAAGAAGGCTTTCTTAAAACAAAAATTCACGTTAAAGATACCAACACTATGAATTACTTAAATTATACTAGTTGCCATCCTACACATGTAAAAAAAAAGTATTCCAAAAAGTTTAGCTATTCGAGCAAAGAATTTATGTAGCAAAGAGTCTGATTTCACAAATTATATTAACAAATTAACAAACACATTCAAAAATTTAAATTATCCCGACCAACTTGTAAAAAATCAAATTAATAGGTCAAAAAATTTCAATTACAACAAATCTTTTTCCCCTAGATGAACCTAAATTTACTACCAAATTCTACCCCGGACTTAACAAAATAAACCCTATAATTAAAACTGCATTCCATTATTCTACAGTCATCATCGGAAACTAAAGATATATTTCAAAACCATCTAGGGTCATCTTTAGAAGGCCGTTAAATCTTAAAAATATGCTAGTCCAAACCAATCTTAAACACAAAAATCGAGAGAAAAATTTTAACGGTTGTAAACCCTGTCAAAAACCACGTTGCGGTACGTGCAAAATTATGTCCTCTAGTCAAAATTTCAGTAGTAACATAACGAATAAAACGTATCCAATTAAAGGAACAATTGATTGTAATTCAAATAATATAATATATCAGCTAAATTGTAATTTTTATAATAAACAATATATTGGCCAAACCTCTAACCCTCTTCGTATCAGAATGACAGGTCACCGTTACAGTATTGTTCATGGAGATGACAAGCCCCTCGCTGTACATTCCAGAGAACATAATCAGGACAAAATTGAAAAATGTTACAAATTAAAAGGCATCAATAATGTTCCATTGCATGCCAACGAGAATGTAAATAGGTTTAATTTGAGAAGGAGCGAAACTGCTCATCAACTTGTTTTTAAAGGTCAAAATTTCCTTTCGGTTTGAACATTCGTTAATTTTCTAAAAGTTTTTACTCTTTGGTATTTGTGATGAAACATCAGCTGTGAGGTATTTTTTTCGCCTGTTTATTATTCTATTTCAGTTCATTTTTCTTGTTTTGTATTTAGTTTAGTTTCATTATTTAATTTTGTAAATATTTATACACTGCTATCTGAAGAAGTATGCTGACATACGAAAATTTATAAAAAGAGTTCACCAATATTTGGTTTTTTATTTCTACATGAAGAGAATACATATTGATACATAAGCCATTTGGCATTTAACCTCAAGACTGAAGACAATATCCTTCTGGTAACCCAACTTTTATTCTCTTCTTTTATTCCCTCTTTTGTTTTTGAGTTTGTTCGCCCTACCTTATATTTTGTTATTGCATTTTGTTTTATCTTTTTCTTGATAATATGAATAGTGGAAAAATCAACCAAGTTTGATGAACCAATTCAGATCTATTTCAATGAAAGTGGCCAAGCAAAATTGTCATATTGCTTTTATTGGTACTTGTTTGATGTCAGGACTATGCCCGAAAGGATTTAACGTTAAATTACCTACTTCTGGATTGCCATCTACACTTCACCGTCAAGTAAACTTACTTGCCTTAAAAACAGGATTTCAGGTCTCACATTTTGTGTTACAATTTTATAAGACTCTTTGCAAAGAACATGCTGAAGAACTTAGAAGCATTTACCGAGAATTGGTTACTAAGTTTCAACAATAAAAACCCCTGTGTTTAGAAATAAACCAATTCCTGACAAAAATTGATGACTTCATGAAAAAGAAGATGATTCAACCTACAAAAAAAGCTTAGAGGGCTGTGGGAAAAGACAAAAGACTCGAACATTGACTTTAATATCAGACGCCGACTTATTTTAGAATTACCTCAAACCATATTACTTTCATCAGACAATACATCCGCAAATAAAACATGGTGATTATCATGTTCCTGTAGAAAACCACCAGCCTGACTGTGATCCATTGTATAATTCTGGTGATTCATGCGACACAATCAACCTTGTTGAAGATAACCATGCTAACATTGAAAACCTATCTAATTATGACCTTTCTGGTGATGAAATATGTGTTTTGTCAAAAGGGTCTCACTTTTTGTCCTACACCGAAATTTGATCAAATTAGTTTAGTCGAGGACACTTTAAATTTTGCGCGTAATGTACGCATTAAACATTATTTTTCAACTCACGAATCTGAACCTTCAAATCTACCTGAGTGCTTGGAAAAATTTAAAGAGCAAAGCGACTGGAGCCTCCACCTTTATCACCTGATCATCCCGTTGAGCAATTTATTAATGTTATCCTCTCAAATTTGTCAAGCTCATCTTTCAAAATTCGCTAAAATATAAGAATAACTTAACAAAAAATGAAATTAAATCTATTAAATCGCTCAAAAACAATAACGATATTATTATTCTACCAGCAGACAAGGGTAACAAAATTGTAATTCAAAACATTAATGATTACTGTAATGAAGTACAGAGACAACTGGCTGATGATGAAACTTATCAACTACTGCTGCAGACAGATCCAACCAAAAGAATTTAACGAAACCATAAAAACGTTTTTGGAACAACGAGGAAAAGACGAAGATTTATCACAGAGAACTATAAGCATACTAACACCAAAATTCCCCAGAAACACCAACATTTTATACACTTCCGAAAATTTCCATAAGGATGTCAGACCACCACCAGGACGTCCAATTGTTTGCCAGTTATAGAAGCCCGACTGAAAGAATATCAGGTTACATTGACGACCAACTGCGCAGCCTTTTGTAAAACTACTTCCATCTTATGTTAATAATACTAATGATTTTTATTGCTAAAGTCTCCCAAATTACCCAACCTTTACCAAATAATTTAATCCTAGCCACAATTGATGTCACATCACTATACACCAACATCCCACATGATGAAGGCATAAACGCAACTAAACATTTCCTTGATACCAGATCAGTACATTCAAAGCCCTCTACTTCTTTCCTTTAAACACTAATAGAGTTTATCCTAACAATGAACTGTTTTAAATTCAAAGATGATTTCTATTTAACAAATAAAAGGTACAGCCATGGGAACACGAATGGCACCCTCTTATGCAAATCTTTTTATGGGCTTCTTTGAACAAAATTTCTTAAATACCCAAAATAAACTACCTCTGATCTGGTATCGTTACATAGATGATATTTTCTTGATATGGCAACATGGTGAAGATCTCCTTAAAGATTTTCTATATTCCCTAAACAAATTTTCAACATTAAATTTCACTTGGAAATATTCCCACACAATCATTACCTTCCTAGATGTTGATGTGTTTTTAGAAGAAGGCTTTCTTAAAACAAAAATTCACGTTAAAGATACCAACACTATGAATTACTTAAATTATACTAGTTGCCATCCTACACATGTAAAAAAAAAAGTATTCCAAAAAGTTTAGCTATTCGAGCAAAGAATTTATGTAGCAAAGAGTCTGATTTCACAAATTATATTAACAAAATTAACAAACACATTCAAAAATTTAAATTATCCCGACCAACTTGTAAAAAATCAAATTAATAGGTCAAAAAATTTCAATTACAACAACAAATCTTTTCCCCTAGATGAACCTAAATTTACCTACCAAATTCTACCCCGGACTTAACAAAATAAACCCTATAATTAAAACTGCATTCCATATTCTACAGTCATCATCGAAACTAAAGATATATTTTCAAAACCATCTAGGGTCATCTTTAGAAGGCCGTTAAATCTTAAAAATATGCTAGTCCAAACCATCTTAAACACAAAAATCGAGAGAAAAATTTTAACGGTTGTAAACCCTGTCAAAAACCACGTTGCGGTACGTGCAAAATTATGTCCTCTAGTCAAAATTTCAGTAGTAACATAACGAATAAAACGTATCCCAATTAAAGGAACAATTGATTGTAATTCAAATAATATAATATATCAGCTTAAATTGTAATTTTTATAATAAACAATATATTGGCCAAACCTCTAACCCTCTTCGTATCAGAATGACAGGTCACCGTTACAGTATTGTTCATGGAGATGACAAAGCCCCTCGCTGTACATTCCAGAGAACATAATCAGGACAAAATTGAAAAATGTTACAAATTAAAAGGCATCAATAATGTTCCATTGCAATGCCAACGAGAATGTAAATAGGTTTAATTTGAGAGGAGCGAAACTGCTCATCAACTTGTTTTAAGGTCAAAATTTCCTTTCGGTTTGAACATTCGTTAATTTCTTAAAAGTTTTTACTCTTTGGTATTTGTGATGAAACATCAGCTGTGAGTATTTTTCGCCTGTTTATTATTCTATTTCAGTTCATTTTCTTGTTTTGTATTTAGTTAGTTTTTCATTATTTAATTTTGTAAATATTTATACACTGCTATCTGAAGAAGTATGCTGACATAACGAAAATTTATAAAAAGAGTTCACCAATAATTTGGTTTTTTATTTCTACATGAAGAGAATACATATTGATACATAAGCCATTTGGCATTTAACCCTCAAGACTGAAGACAATATCCTTCTGGTAACCCAACTTTATTCTCTTCTTTTATTCCCTCTTTTTGTTTTTGAGTTTGTTCGCCCTACCTTATATTTTGTTTATTGCATTTTGTTTTATCTTTTTCTTGATAATATGAATAGTGGAAAATTCCTACACAAGTTTGATGAACCAATTTCAGATCTATTTCAATGAAAGTGGCCAAGCTAAATTGTCATATGCTTTTATTGGTACTTGTTTGATGTCAGGACTATGCCCGAAAGGATTTAACGTTAAATTACCTACTTCTGGATTGCCATCTACACTTCACCGTCAAGTAAACTTACTTGCCTTAAAAACAGGATTTCAGGTCTCACATTTTGTGTTACAATTTTATAAGACTCTTTGCAAAGAACATGCTGAAGAACTTAGAAGCATTTTACCGAGAATTGGTTACTAAGTTCAACAATAAAAACCCTGTGTTAGAAATAAACCAATTCCTGACAAAAATTGATGACTTCATGAAAAAGAAGATGATCAACCTACAAAAAAAGCTTAGAGGGCTGTGGGAAAAGACAAAAGACTCGAACATTGACTTTAATATCAGACGCCGACTTATTTTAGAATTACCTCAAACCATATTACTTTCATCAGACAATACATCCGCAAATAAAACATGTGATTATCATGTTCCTGTAGAAAACCACCAGCCTGAACTGTGATCCATTGTATAATTCTGGTGATTCATGCGACACAATCAACCTTGTTGAAGATAACCATGCTAACATTGAAAACCTATCTAATTATGACCTTTCTGGTGATGAAATATGTGTTTTGTCAAAAGGTCTCACTTTTTGTCCTACACCGAAATTTGATCAAATTAGTTTAGTCGAGGACACTTTAAATTTTGCGCGTAATGTACGCATTAAACATTATTTTTCAACTCACGAATCTGAACCTTCAAAATCTACCTGAGTGCTTGGAAAAAGTTTAAAGAGCAAAGCGACTGGGAACCTCCACCTTTATCACCTGATCATCCCGTTGAGCAATTTATTAATGTTACCCTCTCAAATTTGTCAAGCTCATCTTTGCAAAATTCGCTAAAATATAAGAATAACTTAACAAAAAAATGAAATTAAATCTATTAAATCGCTCAAAAACAATAACGATATTATTATTCTACCAGCAGACAAGGGTACAAAATTGTAATTCAAAACATTAATGATTACTGTAACGAAGTACAGAGACAACTGGCTGATGATGAAACTTATCAACTACTGCTGCAGACAGATCCAACCAAAGAATTTAACGAAACCATAAAAACGTTTTTGGAACAACGAGGAAAAGACGAAGATTTATCACAGAGAACTATAAGCATACTAACACCAAAATTCCCCAGAACACCAACATTTTATACACTTCCGAAAATTCATAAGGATGTCAGACCACCACCAGGACCGTCCAATTGTTGCCAGTTATAGAAGCCCGACTGAAAGAATATCAGGTTACATTGACGACCAACTGCAGCCTTTTGTAAAACTACTTCCATCTTATGTTAATAATACTAATGATTTTATGCTAAAGTCTCCCCAAATTACCCAACCTTTACCAAATAATTTAATCCTAGCCACAATTGATGTCACATCACTATACACCAACATCCCACATGATGAAGGCATAAACGCAACTAAACATTTCCTTGATACCAGATCAGTACATTCAAAGCCCTCTACTTCTTTCCTTTTAACACTAATAGAGTTTATCCTAACAATGAACTGTTTTTAAATTCAAAGATGATTTCTATTTACAAATAAAAGGTACAGCCATGGGAACACGAAATGGCACCCTCTTATGCAAATCTTTTTATGGGCTTCTTTGAACAAAATTTCTTAAATACCCAAAATAAACTACCTCTGATCTGGTATCGTTACATAGATTGATATTTTCTTGATATGGCAACATGGTGAAGATCTCCTTAAAGATTTTCTATATTCCCTAAACAAATTTTCAACATTAAATTTCACTTGGAAATATTCCCACACAATCATTACCTTCCTAGATGTTGATGTGTTTTTAGAAGAAGGCTTTCTTAAAACAAAAATTCACGTTAAAGATACCAACACTATGAATTACTTAAATTATACTAGTTGCCATCCTACACATGTAAAAAAAAAGTATTCCAAAAAGTTTAGCTATTCGAGCAAAGAATTTATGTAGCAAAGAGTCTGATTTCACAAATTATATTAACAAATTAACAAACACATTCAAAAATTTAAATTATCCCGACCAACTTGTAAAAAATCAAATTAATAGGTCAAAAAATTTCAATTACAACAAATCTTTTCCCCTAGATGAACCTAAATTTACTACCAAATTCTACCCCGGACTTAACAAAATAAACCCTATAATTAAAACTGCATTCCATATTCTACAGTCATCATCGGAAACTAAAGATATATTTTCAAAACCATCTAGGGTCATCTTTAGAAGGCCGTTAAATCTTAAAAATATGCTAGTCCAAACCAATCTTAAACACAAAAATCGAGAGAAAAATTTTAACGGTTGTAAACCCTGTCAAAAACCACGTTGCGGTACGTGCAAAATTATGTCCTCTAGTCAAAATTTCAGTAGTAACATAACGAATAAAACGTATCCAATTAAAGGAACAATTGATTGTAATTCAAATAATATAATATATCAGCTAAATTGTAATTTTTATAATAAACAATATATTGGCCAAACCTCTAACCCTCTTCGTATCAGAATGACAGGTCACCGTTACAGTATTGTTCATGGAGATGACAAGCCCCTCGCTGTACATTCCAGAGAACATAATCAGGACAAAATTGAAAAATGTTACAAATTAAAAGGCATCAATAATGTTCCATTGCATGCCAACGAGAATGTAAATAGGTTTAATTTGAGAAGGAGCGAAACTGCTCATCAACTTGTTTTAAGGTCAAAATTTCCTTTCGGTTTGAACATTCGTTAATTTCTAAAAGTTTTTACTCTTTGGTATTTGTGATGAAACATCAGCTGTGAGGTATTTTTCGCCTGTTTATTATTCTATTTCAGTTCATTTTCTTGTTTTGTATTTAGTTAGTTTCATTATTTAATTTTGTAAATATTTATACACTGCTATCTGAAGAAGTATGCTGACATACGAAAATTTATAAAAAGAGTTCACCAATATTTGGTTTTTTATTTCTACATGAAGAGAATACATATTGATACATAAGCCATTTGGCATTTAACCTCAAGACTGAAGACAATATCCTTCTGGTAACCCAACTTTATTCTCTTCTTTTATTCCCTCTTTTTGTTTTTGAGTTTGTTCGCCCTACCTTATATTTTGTTATTGCATTTTGTTTTATCTTTTTCTTGATAATATGAATAGTGGAAAATCCTACACAAGTTTGATGAACCAATTCAGATCTATTTCAATGAAAGTGGCCAAGCTAAATTGTCATATTGCTTTTATTGGTACTTGTTTGATGTCAGGACTATGCCCGAAAGGATTTAACGTTAAATTACCTACTTCTGGATTGCCATCTACACTTCACCGTCAAGTAAACTTACTTGCCTTAAAAACAGGATTTCAGGTCTCACATTTTGTGTTACAATTTTATAAGACTCTTTGCAAAGAACATGCTGAAGAACTTAGAAGCATTTACCGAGAATTGGTTACTAAGTTCAACAATAAAAACCCTGTGTTAGAAATAAACCAATTCCTGACAAAAATTGATGACTTCATGAAAAAGAAGATGATCAACCTACAAAAAAAGCTTAGAGGGCTGTGGGAAAAGACAAAAGACTCGAACATTGACTTTAATATCAGACGCCGACTTATTTTAGAATTACCTCAAACCATATTACTTTCATCAGACAATACATCCGCAAATAAAACATGTGATTATCATGTTCCTGTAGAAAACCACCAGCCTGACTGTGATCCATTGTATAATTCTGGTGATTCATGCGACACAATCAACCTTGTTGAAGATAACCATGCTAACATTGAAAACCTATCTAATTATGACCTTTCTGGTGATGAAATATGTGTTTTGTCAAAAGGTCTCACTTTTTGTCCTACACCGAAATTTGATCAAATTAGTTTAGTCGAGGACACTTTAAATTTTGCGCGTAATGTACGCATTAAACATTATTTTTCAACTCACGAATCTGAACCTTCAAATCTACCTGAGTGCTTGGAAAAAGTTAAAGAGCAAAGCGACTGGGAACCTCCACCTTTATCACCTGATCATCCCGTTGAGCAATTTATTAATGTTACCCTCTCAAATTTGTCAAGCTCATCTTTGCAAAATTCGCTAAAATATAAGAATAACTTAACAAAAAATGAAATTAAATCTATTAAATCGCTCAAAAACAATAACGATATTATTATTCTACCAGCAGACAAGGGTACAAAATTGTAATTCAAAACATTAATGATTACTGTAACGAAGTACAGAGACAACTGGCTGATGATGAAACTTATCAACTACTGCTGCAGACAGATCCAACCAAAGAATTTAACGAAACCATAAAAACGTTTTTGGAACAACGAGGAAAAGACGAAGATTTATCACAGAGAACTATAAGCATACTAACACCAAAATTCCCCAGAACACCAACATTTTATACACTTCCGAAAATTCATAAGGATGTCAGACCACCACCAGGACGTCCAATTGTTGCCAGTTATAGAAGCCCGACTGAAAGAATATCAGGTTACATTGACGACCAACTGCAGCCTTTTGTAAAACTACTTCCATCTTATGTTAATAATACTAATGATTTTATTGCTAAAGTCTCCCAAATTACCCAACCTTTACCAAATAATTTAATCCTAGCCACAATTGATGTCACATCACTATACACCAACATCCCACATGATGAAGGCATAAACGCAACTAAACATTTCCTTGATACCAGATCAGTACATTCAAAGCCCTCTACTTCTTTCCTTTTAACACTAATAGAGTTTATCCTAACAATGAACTGTTTTAAATTCAAAGATGATTTCTATTTACAAATAAAAGGTACAGCCATGGGAACACGAATGGCACCCTCTTATGCAAATCTTTTTATGGGCTTCTTTGAACAAAATTTCTTAAATACCCAAAATAAACTACCTCTGATCTGGTATCGTTACATAGATGATATTTTCTTGATATGGCAACATGGTGAAGATCTCCTTAAAGATTTTCTATATTCCCTAAACAAATTTTCAACATTAAATTTCACTTGGAAATATTCCCACACAATCATTACCTTCCTAGATGTTGATGTGTTTTTAGAAGAAGGCTTTCTTAAAACAAAAATTCACGTTAAAGATACCAACACTATGAATTACTTAAATTATACTAGTTGCCATCCTACACATGTAAAAAAAAAGTATTCCAAAAAGTTTAGCTATTCGAGCAAAGAATTTATGTAGCAAAGAGTCTGATTTCACAAATTATATTAACAAATTAACAAACACATTCAAAAATTTAAATTATCCCGACTAACTTGTAAAAAATCAAATTAATAGGTCAAAAAATTTCAATTACAACAAATCTTTTCCCCTAGATGAACCTAAATTTACTACCAAATTCTACCCCGGACTTAACAAAATAAACCCTATAATTAAAACTGCATTCCATATTCTACAGTCATCATCGGAAACTAAAGATATATTTTCAAAACCATCTAGGGTCATCTTTAGAAGGCCGTTAAATCTTAAAAATATGCTAGTCCAAACCAATCTTAAACACAAAAATCGAGAGAAAAATTTTAACGGTTGTAAACCCTGTCAAAAACCACGTTGCGGTACGTGCAAAATTATGTCCTCTAGTCAAAATTTCAGTAGTAACATAACGAATAAAACGTATCCAATTAAAGGAACAATTGATTGTAATTCAAATAATATAATATATCAGCTAAATTGTAATTTTTGTAATAAACAATATATTGGCCAAACCTCTAACCCTCTTCGTATCAGAATGACAGGTCACCGTTACAGTATTGTTCATGGAGATGACAAGCCCCTCGCTGTACATTCCAGAGAACATAATCAGGACAAAATTGAAAAATGTTACAAATTAAAAGGCATCAATAATGTTCCATTGCATGCCAACGAGAATGTAAATAGGTTTAATTTGAGAAGGAGCGAAACTGCTCATCAACTTGTTTTAAGGTCAAAATTTCCTTTCGGTTTGAACATTCGTTAATTTCTTAAATTTTTTACTCTTTGGTATTTGTGATGAAACATCAGCTGTGAGGTATTTTTCGCCTGTTTATTATTCTATTTCAGTTCATTTTCTTGTTTGTATTTAGTTAGTTTCATTATTTAATTTTGTAAATATTTATACACTGCTATCTGAAGAAGTATGCTGACATACGAAAATTTATAAAAAGAGTTTACCAATATTTGGTTTTTTATTTCTACATGAAGAGAATACATATTGATAATATATTATATACATATATATATATATATATATATACATATTATTTAAAAGTTTTTAATTTGTTTAAAAAAATTATGTCTTTTCAATTAAAATTATTATTTTAGGATTTACAAAATATTTTACCTATACGCCAAATTAATGAATCATTAATGACCCTAACGTTCTAAAGCAAAGACTACAAATAAATCGATAGACACACAGATAGGAACTAGTTTAAGGAAACAATTTTAGAACTGTTAACCGTTTGAACCATAAATAATCAAATCTAATCTCAAAATCAACATTCTACGCCAACACAATAATTTCCCTCATGCTATGCAAAATTCCACCCTTGTATTTTGAAACAAGAAAATATAAATTTAGATAAATTCGTTCACAAACAAGCAAACAAAATAGTTGCAAGATTAGTGAACTTTGATAATCCAACAGTTCTTTTGAAATGTGTTTCATTTATTATTAAATATGAATGAATATTTTCAAAGGAACTATAGTTTTACTGATACTTGGAAAAACGGAGAAAAATATTTAACCAAAGCAATAAATATAATGTAAATTTGAACCTATTTGAAACTGCATTGTTATATTTCAATTAATTACAAACTACTACACAAATTACTGCAAGGATAGTATTGGATATATGCATTCTTTTATATAACACAATATTTCAATGTACGTATACAAGGTTTCAAACTCTATATGTACTCGCAGTTTGCACAATGTTAACATGAACGAGGAAAACTATTCATTGGTGATAATAAGTACAGTAAGCCATTGCAAACTTCTATTGAATGTCGTGAAATTTTTTCAGATACTCGTCGGTTTGCGACTCCTGATCTGTTGGCTAATTAACAAGTTCATTGGAATTCAACGGAGTTACTCTAGCTGGGAATAATAATAGCTGTCAGAGGCACATGAATACTGATCGTAGCTACAGTCGCTTGGGGCTAGAACTTGTTCTTAATGAACGGGATCATAAACATTTGATACTAATCTGGAATACTCATTGTATACGATCCAAACTGGAGTGTATAAAATCATTTTTGTACTCCCCTGCTTTATCCGATTATGACACTATAATAACGGATAAACGGTTTAGGCATATTTGTATTCTACTAGTGTATATCTCTAAACGAGTAAAAATCGAAATTGCCGAAAGAACCTCCAAGGTGAGAGTTCTTTTTAGAAAGTAAAATTGTAAATTTAATTTAAGGGTAAGACGTAATTCTTAAGTTATAAATGTATTTTTTTGTTTAATATTAATCAAAAATAATGAAGTTCAACCCACATATGACCGTCATTTATCATTGGTATGAAGGTAATTGACTATATTTACTCTGTGTTTTCCACTAGTTGTGTGGTAGCTAACTTGCTATTTGTATAAGCTGCTGCTAGGTTATGAAAGGTTGTTTTTCTAGTAACCATAGTACCCCTAAAGTGGTAAATGTTTTTGGAGCCTTCTTAACGTTGTTTGAGGTTTTTGGTGAATTATAGTAAGAAACTTGCTTAAAATTAAGAAGTTCAAAGCATAAAAAAGGTTCAAGAAAGGAACAGGTTCAAGAAATATTCTAGAGTTTATTTTGCTAGATCTATCAGTTAGAATTTGATTTATAATGACAATGATTCATGCAGAAAGGCAGCAGAGGATCAAACTAAATAATAAATAATGAGGAGGAAACTAATTAAGTTACAAAAAAAGTTAAACCTGATAATAACCAGTAGAATTTTATGTTAAGGGAGGTAAATTGCCAATGGCGCAGTGTAGCGGGTACGGCAGTTATCGCAAGGTAACTAGATCAAGCAACGCCGAGCGTGGCCGTTGCTTGGACAGGTGACCGCTGAGCGATCCTGTCCTTGCAAGCGGCCCGTCTGCCCGGCCATTGGTAGTGGTTCGGAAGTCACCTTGAAGCCGTTGGTCCCCAGGTTAAGTGTTAGAGAGGGCTTCTTAGCCCTAACTTCGCCTGGTAAAATAAGACATTCTTTACTTTTTTTACTTTTAAATTCTACTTAATGTCGAATTTAACTAACATTGTTTTTCAATACTTAAGTACAATTTTCTTCAGCCACCCAAAAACTCTAAATTTCTGCACTTCAGTTACTAAGAAAGCTACAACCTGAACTAGTATTTTTGAAACTGTCAAAGTTTGAAGAATGTAAATAAAAAATTGCAATAGGAAAGTGCGTTATCATAAATTGTTCCAGCGACAAGTTTTAGGAAGTGAATTGGTGGCTTTAAAATGTATAAATCGCCTGAGAAACGTTTCTTCCAAAATTGAGAAGTGGAAAAATGTGTGAAATACAGCTTAATCAATCATAATGAAATCAGATAATTCTTTAAATAACGAACCAAGTGAATCTAAAATATTTAAAAAGCTTTGTGAAGCTACAAATGATTTCAGGTTGTATTCTTATATAAATAACAGACTAGGAAAGGAAATCAGTAGGATTTGGGGCAAATAAATAAAGCTGTAGAAGTTGTTAATCCTAACGAATCGCCTCGGGTTTTGATGTCTTTCATCGCATACACGAAAAGTCCATTTGTGATTCCGGCTGGTATATTTCCTCAATGTTACCGGATACAATCGGAGCCCGTGTCTAATGACGAAGTATTTGCTGTTGTAGCGATTCCAACTGAAACTCGCCAAACTTTGTAATTAATTGTTTAGTTATGGTTGCCAGAATACACTCATCCGCTTCAGAAACCGATTTGGTCCAAGTCATTTATATCAATAATATACACACTTGTGAGTGTTTTTATATGTGGATATGTGTGAATTGTATAGATGTGTGAAATGCGTTTCACATTTTAGGGTACATGAATCTTCTTTTATAAACTTATACATTTGGACATATTAGTACATTCTATTGTCTATGTAAAAATAAATATTGTTACATTTTTTAAACTGATTCTGGTTTTCTGAGTAACCATTACGATTTTATGGTTGTAGGTCACTGCAAAACTCTGTACATTGATACATATGCACTGTTATATGGTAAGAGACTATACAACGCTTGTGTAAAAAGGTAGGAGACTGCTAAACCACTTGTCATGTAACCGGCCTTACTGAGATTGCTTACGAAATTGAAAATCTATACAGACAGAAAATCACTCAGAAAACACATTTTTACCTTTCCGGCAGACAAAAGAGAAATTGTGCTAGCTTCCTGAGTAATATAACGCTAAGTCATATTTCATAGCTGAACAAGATCATAAAACTCATTCTTCTCTATTAGGAATTAAGTTTTATGGAAAATTGGAAGTCTACATATGAATCTTTCTCAAGACATCTTGTGACGAGTTACATTCATATTCTTGTCCACTGAGGTACATTTCATATCAGTGTTTGAGCAATACAAGTTTCGATATTATAAGGAGGTTACTTCTACGCAAGAGTGCTCTAGTATTAGGTATTCTCTCTAGTTTTTTTTAACATTTAATTTCCACTCGTTTACTTTCTTTATTTGTGAATAGCCAAATTTGCCTTAATATGTCGCATATTAAAATCTCATATTGTACTCAGCTTGTTCACAAAATTATTTATTCTGCTATTTTCTCGTTGTAAACGTGATTACCACACTCCCGTGTGGACAATGGCACAGTGTGGCTGTTGCTTGGATGGGTGACCGCTGAACGATCCTGTCCTTACAAGCAGCCCGCCTGCCCGGCCATAAGTGGTGATTCGGAAGTCACCTGGAAGCCGTTGGTCCTAAGTTTAAGTGCTAGAGAGAGCTTCTTAGCCCTAACTTGGCCTGGTAAAATAAGACATATTTATTTTGCTTTACTTTTATTGCCCATAAGAACATTAAAAAAATATTTGCTTAAACAGCTAAATTCCGTGGAGTGATGTGCATAATCACCTAAATCAGTATCTTATATTTAAAAATGAAGCTTCATGCAAAATTTCAAGTCGATATGTAATTTTTTTCAAGATATACGAGTCGATAGACGGACAGACAGAAATGAAAATATTTCTAGCCATACGAGTGATGATAGGTTTCTCTAATGCTCAGCTAATTAATAGTACAACATATTTCACATACTCACATATATGGAAATAGTATTGAAATAATAAAGATAACACTAATTAGAAATGAAGTTTCATGAGACAGCGAAGAGAAATCAGCATTGTTCAGCCCCTAGAGTGACAGACTTCGCTAACGCTCAGCCAATATAAGGTTTCTCTATCACAAAGTTGTTACTGAAAAACTCTAAATTGATAAATATGCACGCAAACTTTGTAAGAAACCAAATAACAATCACATTTTTAAATACTTTGCATATATATGCATTAACTTGCTTATAGAAGCGTTTATACTGTCACTGAATAACTGTACAATTGTGTTAACATGTTGACTTCGGCAGACGCCTTACTGCGTAGAAGCAGATTGTGCTTAATTGTCTCGCTAAGTATAGGTCATCAGTGAAGGGGGTAAGTTAATAATTTGATGAAACCAAATATATCTAAAATAATTCAATATCATACCAGTGATTAAGCTGTTAAACATATTTCTATCAAAATTTTAGTATTGTCTTAAATATTTATGTATTAAAAGGAAATAAATTATGACAAACATTAGCACATTACAGAATTGTTATATAACTAGATAATAACCTGTTATTTGAGATAGTTAGGTTTTTCTAAGGTTTAACACATTTCCCTATCAAACTGTAAACATAACCTTTCCTCTAAAGCTTACTTATAATTTACAACGTAAAATATCCGAAGAATGTTATTTGATCCCTCTCAATTATTTCAAAGTTCGAAAGTTCGTTTAGCAGTCAAAACAAACCAGGGCAGGAGTCATTACAGACTTTTTATAAAGACAGAAACATTCATTGTTGATATAACCATTGATGCCCGCTCAAATCAATAAAATTCCTTTTTGTCCTTGTGTCCGTTCTTTTTATTCATATATACAATT
The DNA here is from genome assembly GCF_021130785.1 of Homalodisca vitripennis. Classification (NCBI taxonomy): domain Eukaryota; kingdom Metazoa; phylum Arthropoda; class Insecta; order Hemiptera; family Cicadellidae; genus Homalodisca; species Homalodisca vitripennis. Next base: position 44,158,512 of record NC_060211.1, on the reverse strand, counting down.
GTATGCCCGCATATCGGAGGCACATTTGTTTATTTTCCCGCAGACGCGACGCGACGACCCGCTCCCGAGGCTATGTCAATATTAGCTCGATGTTCGTGCGGGCATCACAGCCGCACATTTATTGTCGCGCCAACAAACCAAGCCCTGTTTGTCTTCATATGTTACTATCAGATATTTTTAAGAACTAAAAACTACGCGTGTTCTGTGCATCTTGCAAACTTTTTAGTTTGGAGATTTTTAGTATGGATGTAATATATATATATATAGCATGATTTTTTAGATAGTTAATTTTTAAGATTAATTTTTTTGCTATTATTTATAACATCCTGTTTAAGCTATATATATTAATACATAGCAATACATCTACATTATTAAAAGGAAGTCTTCATCTTTAGGAATATTGTATATTATTCGAGAGCTATTACGCTCTATATACACCTTTTTTATTTTAAACACATCAGACTTCAGGGTTCTGTCCCACTGGCTTCGAAAGTTTCAATGATAATATTTTACAGTATTTTTGTCTGGTTTCAAACAGCTGATTACCATTGTGTTGCTCTGGCAGTTATAATTGTCAATTCAATAACCAACTAATATAAGTTTATTTCTTTAACGTTTTAGAGCCATTGTGCAAATAGAACTAAATAAATTTTGACTTCTGTTGCATTACAATGTTATGATGTTTCCTAAATAAATTACATGCCTTATTTTATTAACGTTCTATTCACTGATGAATTACATTATCTTGTACGTTATCTATTTAATTTTATATGCAATGCCCTAATGCAAGTTATTAACGATCCTAAAAACTAATTCTTATTATTTAGTCTTTGGGCCCTTTACAAAGTAACAGTATGGCTGGATTCAGGAAATTCCAAAGTTCAGAGGCCAACATTCCAAATAGAATACGAACTTTTAAGGGTCCAAAAGCAAACCCCAATTGTTTGTGATTTCCATGATGATTATTGACGAAATCCTAGAACGTTCCATGTCCTAATGACACAAATCAAAATTAAATATTTTTCCATTTACTCAAACAATTGAAATTATCAGGAAAATCTAAAGTAATTATAAACAAGATATCGTTGTATAATATTTATATTCCAATATTTGGATTGAAATACGATAATAATGATATTTTATAATATAATTCTCACATTTAAAATTGCAAAGGAACTATTTCATGTAAAACTTTTTTAATTGTTACCCGTATCGATACAAACCACTATGGCTTTTTCTAGGGACTACAACAAAGGTTGCATAATCTCTCTTATCAGCCCGACACTTTGTTTTATTTACTCTGTGTGGAAGATTTCTCAGGCCAACTCTTCATCAACTCTGCCTTACCATTAATCACGGTTCAAAGTACTTTACAAGCTAAGGAGACACATTCACTGAAGCTATTCTGGAGTCTTTAAAGTCCTCCTCATCTAAAACATCATAGTGCGTAAATTATATTGCCAGAATTGTATTCAAATTACTTTTTGTCACAGCAATGATAAATGTACATTGACTTTCTAGGTTATCAGCATAGTACTTTTAGGCATAGGTACAGTATAATAATTTTAATTTGTTAAAGCGTTGAACATTAGATAGATTTACAGACATAAGATTCCTTTAAAATTATTTATTAGTTAAGTGGTTTACGATCGTAACTATCCTCATAAATTAAACATTTATTGTGTGTTTATTTGTTAGTATGTGTTTTTTGTTTACACATACATTTTTATGTATGTAAACATAAAAGCCAAACTCCATTTATAAATTTTCAAGGTGGTGGTCGTTTATAACATTGCAACCAAAAGTTTCACAACTATCACAGTACTTATAAAAAGTTTTGTTATAATTCATCTCATAAGGTTACAAGAAGTGACCGTAGAAAGTCTCTTGAAATTTACATTAACAAACAAGCACAAGTAAACTATTACTACCGCATCCCTGATTTAATTCAACCTAACTTCATTAGGAAATAATGACATTTTTAAAAGTCAGCATTCCGTCACTACCATCCACACATATTTAAGCGTGGGTTTGTCATTATAAATTGATATTCAGCAATATTTCTATAAAATCCATATATGTAAAACTAGACATGGAATTTGTAGAAACTTTTATATTTCTATGTTCACTTCATGTCTAGGTTCTTCAGAATGCCATATTGATGCTAATTCACGTTTGCAAGTTTTCATCATAAATTTGAAAAGGTTAAAGTTAATTAGAGGTTTTAAGATATTTTTAATACATTTTCCTTGTAAATGTTAGCATTTTATTGTTACAGGTTGTAGTTGTATTTTATTGTTGTTAGTAGTAGCTTAATATTGTTATTGCTTAGCCAATGGGCGTCATAAATTAAAATTGTAATTTTGGCTTGTACATTTTTGATATTTAAAGATGTTTGAAGTCAATGGTTGGATAAAAATGTACGTAAAGGCGAAAACCACCATAGCAGCAACACGATTAAAAAACGATATCAAGTGCGATTCTCATTTGATTCCAATCAAACCTGGAAATGGAATATTAAATTAGGAAATCAAATATAGGCTACACGAGTTCCTAAGTCATCGCCAACCAATTAAAAGTATACAGTTTCGACTGTTATTGTTAATTTTAGTAAAAAGTATTAAGTTTCAAAGTTGAATTCAAATTTTTAAGTTTTAAAATTCATTTTGAAAATACTACAGATAATTCATTACATTTTTTTGAATCTGGCCTTGTTACTATAAGAATTTGAGCCAAATTTGGTATAATTTAATGTAATAGTTTTTAAGGTATTCATTTTTTATAAATAACACAGACAGAAGCGAAACTAAGCATCGAAGACCCACGTTCATATGGTAAAATATGTTTGTCTTGACCTGAGAAATAACGTAAATTATTTTTTTCCAGAGAGTTACGGGACTCCCTATATAACTATGATTGAAACTTGGGGATATGAAATTGCAATCAACAAAAAACTAACGCAATAATTTATCATTAACGGTAAACTTTCAGGTCAGAAAGCGAAATTCAGTAATAAATTAATAAAATATATTCTAAACTACTGATTCAATCCTGGATTAGAAACGTATATTTAGCAGCTTCCCAATAAAATCATATATAACAGACCATGAAATGTGGGAGAATGTTGTTGAAAATCAGAACTCTAAAAACATAGTTTAAAACACAATTAAGTACTGATTTTTGGGACTATCAAATAATATTCAGCAACCTATAACTGCAATAAAGACAACAAAGGATGAAATATTTTTTGTTATAAAAGCCTTCCAATAAAATCAATATATAATCAATATGGAACTATAAATGTCATTGATGGTAATCAGCCAGTCACTATTATCCATACATACTGTATTAAACCATTGAATTTTGAAACTTAGAATCAGCAACTTATCAATGAAATCGATATACACTAATGATGGAATTTGTAGAAACTTATGTCTATCATCGTATCAATACAGTCAATTTTATAACTACTGATGAAATCTGAGATCAGAAACGGGTTTTACAGTAGCCTGCCAGTACAATAAAGCTATGTCTAGGCATGGATTGTGATTACAAACTTATCGTATATAAAGCGGTCTATCAATATAACCAATTAATTGTAAAACTCATGATTGTTAGGGAACCATTGGAAACGAGAAGCAGCACCCTTCCAAAAAATTAAATATATAATCATTAATTAAATTTTTAGACCAGAAAATTTTTGAACTTTACTAACTTTTGAATACAATTCTTATACATTTAAGCATTGAATTTGTTTATTTAAAATAGTATCCAGCAACCTATCAGTTAGGGGTAAAATCTGGGGTTACAAACTTGATTCAGCAGTCTTTCAATACAATACATATACAACTAAGGATGAAGTCTGGAATTAGAAACTGATATTTAGCAATCTGTCATTACAATCAATATGCAACTAAGGATGAAGTGTGGGATTAGAAACTGATATTCAGCAATCTGCCATTACAATCAATATGCAACTAAGGATGAAGTCTGGGATTATAAACTGATATTTAGTAGCCTACCAAAACAGTCTAACATCTTTGTGTGATGTACAATAATTCACGCGCATCCGCAAAACTGACTTGATTATAGTTGGTTAAATAATGAACTATAACAATGGCTAATAAATTTGCAACATGGATTGAAATCAATGAACATTTTTTTGCACTTAATCTGATGATTAAACTACTTCGATTTGTGGCAGGTTCATTTTAAATTATAGCTAACATAAGCCATAGGTCCAGATGAATGGAACCCATTTCAGATTTATATTTGTGGCTTTGATTAACAGTTTCAATATCTGATCGTAAATTACAATATGTTACATTATTATGTGAGTTGGTTGTAATTTATACTATGTGCGTATTGTCACTCCATTGGAATATATGGATGTTGTTACATTTAAAAGCTGTTTATAAACTACTTCTCCACTCTTCATTTAAGTATATTGTTAGCACTTTTCTCCTGGTAATCGTAACGGTTTCTTTTTAACAAATAGATTCTTGACAATGTAGAGAACATTCGTCATATGATTGTTTAGTTTTTTTGCAGAATATCACATTGAATCCCTAACTCTGGCACTATACACGTAGCAAGAAGCAGAAACATTGAAACAAATTATACAAAAATTAAGGAATATTTATTTCATTTTCCAAATTTACATTTTATTATTAAAGTTAACAACTTTCCATTGGCAGTACAAGATTAGTTGGTGCATTGTTTAGTTGTAGTCAAATATAGCTTTTAAGATATTGAAAACATTTTAAAAACTGTAATATCTCTGCGCATAGGTTTTCGTTTTTCCTCAATGAAAACCGTATTTGGTAGAGAACGAGTTCCGAGCTATATGAAGCGACTTCTAACCATTTCATACATTTTTAATTGCTCTAAATATATATTACTTAGAAGGATTTCATTATGCTTCTACAGCTCCACTTGGGGTTTTGGGTCCAGGGTCTTCCAAATATGGAGGGCTAAAAGCACATTGAAACTATGATACGCTACGTGAGATAAATTATTGTAAACAGAGATACGGGGGAACGATATAAAAAGGGCTGTTTTTGTTTGCAGGCAAAGGGCACTTAAAATACGTATACATGGAATAAGTCTTCAAAACAACATTCGAACGTGAAAGCCAACATACGTCGTTCCCTAGATTATGTATGATTGTCCCTTAGAAAAATATTTAATAAAATGAAACAAATACATTTTTTCATATTTTAAGGACAATCAGTATATATTGAAAACGTTTTTAATTTATAACAAAACTATTGGATTCTACTAGGCTCAAATCCAATAACCCTAATATTTCTTAAAACGAGTATACACCTTCATAAGGAACAAACACTAATATTTAAGCAACGAATTATAATAATGGAACGCGCACTGGGCCGGAGAAACCGAGCCGAAATCCTGGGCTGCGTTCCGAGTCTGCAGGCGCTGGAAATGGGCAAGAACTACTCCGCCCATATGGCAGGCATTATCGTAATGATCTAACATCACTTTAAAACGCCTTCTATACTTAATACAATTGTTAGATACTACAATTTATTTATTATTACAAATGTTAGTAGCTGCTTTTTACCGTGGATTTTTATTTTTAGTAAAAAAAAACGGATTTTGTACAATATCAAAATAACTGAGATTTTGACTTTTATTTTTCTTACAAAGTCGGAAACAAAGATTACAGGCATTAAAATATTTCCCAGATGAAAAAAACAACTTTTTATTGACAGTATTTTATTTCAAAGTAAACTACATAAAATTTACAAACATGACACACTTAATCTACATGTTAGAAAAATAAAATTATTTTGACCAATTTTTGCCTTCTAAGTTGGATTTTCTTATAATGTCAAAAGTTTTCTGTTTTTTCGATGTGATGAGATATTTTTAAAAAAAAAATAGTTTAGTCACAGTTTTAATTAAAAATAACTCGTGGCTTCCAGTGAATTCGTCAACCTAGAAGTGGTCGCATTTGTTTGAGATAACTAGAGCAAATAATAATATTTTACAATTTTCAATACCGTACATCATCACTTGATCTACTTAATTTACCCTTAGATTTAAAATCAATAAAAAGTTAATGTGTTCTAAGATCAGCATCATTGGCATGGAGTACAGAACTCGGTGAGTTCTTGCCCACTTTAAGCGCCTGCAAATCCACGGATACACTAGTAACGCACAGCTGTGTGCGACCGGAAAACACAACATGTGGCTTATGGGCAATGCGCGTTCCAGTAGTATAGTTCGTTGTATTTAAGTCATCAGTGAAAGTTGCAGCCAATCAGCTGATAAAAGATAGGGTAGGTTACTGGCATGAGAAGTTTTTGTCTAGGGGTCAAAAATCTAAGTTAGTAATAAAAACTCATGTGATTAACATTGAACAACGAAAACAAGTGATACAGAAACGTTTAATCTAATGTATTTTAAATGTAAATAGAGGCGCATCTAGGATATAAGATATATGATACCAAATATCAATACAGTTATCGATACCTAAAAATCGCTGTTAAAAAGGAAAAATCATTGTAACGGGCCTAATATAGATTAATTTATTTAACAAAATATACAGTGCCTATTTCTTGTGTTGTTATAGTTATAGTTGCATTTTATAATTTGGTTACGGTCTTTACTTATTAATATAGTAGAAATTCACTATATATAAGTAACTAATCCGTTCTTCCTGTTGGGAACAAGCAATAGAAACGGTGTGATTATTATAATACCTTATCTTTATTCAACACTTGTCAAGGACAATTTGTCTCCTTAGAACCCTCTTCCTCGCCTCATCATTAATCATATTGGTGACTGGAAGGAGGAATTTAAATTAACCTGGTTTTGCCTCACGACGCCACAATGATGTCCTCATGGATGAAAGTTACCCTTTATAAAAATATTAAGATAAACTAATACACCTAATTACGCACTTTATATTCTTCTGTGCATATAATGAACATATTTGTTTCTGAGTGTTTCAATTCTCATATATAAGACATACTGAAATAGCTAAATATTTAAATAATATTTATAACTGTATTGATTTAATGCTTTAAATAGAGGTATGGCTGTAAATATAAAAAACTATATATGTGGTTCTTGTGTGCGTGTGTATACGTCACTGAACTAATGCTAAACAGTTTTACCGAGTTAATAACATTTTTGTGTGTCTTCAGGTTGATTCGAGAATTAGTTAATTTACAAATTTAAGCAGTTACAAATTCAATTTAGAAGACAAAAGATAAGTTTTCAAAGCGCCTGCACATTAAAACTGCAGTTACGTGAGAGTGACGTATATTAAATAGCAAAACACATTTGAAGGCGTTTAGATATAATGTATATTTGTCTTTAAAATACATTTCTTATTGAACTTTAAGCTTGAGTGTTAGACCTATTTATAATAAAGTAAATGCACGTATAACATGCGTCTTTTTATCATGTTGATGAGGTTCGCAGGACTCCTCAGCCTACTGAAAATTTAAAAACGTCCATAACTTACTTTATAAACATGAACAGTAATGAACATCATGAAGTAATTCATAATATTAACGTTACTGAATTATTGTGTGTTTAAAAAAAACTTGAATAATTAACTAACATTAACTTAACAGATGATTTAGTTTTGGTACAAATACTCAATACAGAATCTACAAATTATGATTCTAATATTATTATAAATTAGAAAATGTCTGTATGTTTGTTTTGCTTAACCACGTAAACTATTCAACGGATTCCGCTGAAATTTGACATGCACAATCTTATGGTCCGTGGGATGAATATATGCCTATTCCTATTTCTAAAACCCCTCCAGGCAACGCCCACTGGTCTTTAAATTGGAGTAAAAATCCTAATTTGGTCTCTAAAGTTAGGAAATATTAATTAAACTAGCATTTCTAATGCTATCATTTGTTATGTGTAAACATTGTTTATTATTTTCTGTTTTATACGTTTATATGAAATATTTCACCAATTATATAGGTAAGTACACATCTAGTAAAAGTCCCTTGTATAAGATAGTGGCAACGAAAACTCCCTTTGAAGCACTCGGCAAGAAATTTCTCTGGACTGTGCTTTTAAACTAATTACAGCTCTAAATGTTATTAAATATTAACAATGTTTTTTAGTATATGAAGAAACAAACGCGTTGTGCTATTGTTAATGTACTTTTAGCAGTACAATTTTATTAAATATTAAATACTAGATCTAAAAGACAATTTTAGTATCTAACAAAGTATTTTATATTGGCCATAAATGTAATCTTTTTTATGTATTGTGGCAAAAGGGGATATTTAAAGTCATATAACCAAACAACCAGTAGTTTGTATAAAGTTTACACAATACTATTTTGCAATTTTTATAACTATTCCACCTGTATCTATTTTCCAACGAAATCGATCAACGCATAAGCGAGCACGACCATTTTAATTGTACGCTTAAGCCAAGAGCAAAAAACATTGGTAATTTTTTAATAAAAAAATACAAAATGGCGGCTGGAGGCTAAACGGCAGGTTTCTCGACCACGCCTTTACAACATTTTTGTTTGGGATCATGAATACTATCAAGCATAGAAGGTTGTGAATCCTTTTTTGAACACCCTGTATACACTTAATCTAGAGCAGGCTAGCACTTACGCCTGGAACTGAAAGTGATGAAGACTTATTCTTGTGATACTCTTTTTACCATCACGAACAAATTAAAGTTGACTTTGTGTATGAATCGTTCTTTTCCAAATGTATAGAATTTAATAGTGAAATCAATAGGTAAATGTATAGAGCATGAGCAATAGTTAAACTATACAGGATTTCATAAGTGCATTTAATATTTATTATATGATTCATATATGGTATTGGTGGCAGATCTCTATTAAAAGGTGAAACTGAATAGTAATAACATAGTGATATTACTCTTGTTATTTGTTTTGATCCAATATGAATATCCCTTGACATCAACAAATATATAAATAACAAAACAAACATCGCGGTCCTCATTCATAATTTATTGATATGTTTGATCAGGTTTAAAAGCAGCTCTATAAAAATGCGCAGTGAATGAAATGTGATATGCAGTGTGATTCATACTTTGACATGCAAATCCAGCAGCTGCAATGTTTGTTTTGCCAGCGACAGTGGGGCTGTGCAAATGTTGGCGCAGCCAGGCAGGCAGGCAGCCTTACATCGTGCCACGCCACGGCCCGTTGCTCATTGTCACTGATCATACAGTCACAGCGGTTTGGATTTACCCTGTTTCCGGTGTTTGTCTTGTAACAATGAGCTGGTAATATTTCAAGCGGTAAGAATATTCCTTAGTTTCATTATACTCCACACGTTAAACATTAAAATATAACATGATTCGACCAACCGTTTTTGAAATCGCTTGTGAAGGATTTTCTGTTGACAATTCAAAGGCACACAGAATCACGTATAGTTAAAAATGAAATCTTTATTTAAAGCAGCACTAGAATAAAGTAACTTGTAGTGAAAATAACTATGTTAAAAATACGATTAATAAGAAATCTATTTTACACAAAAAAGTGAGAGGGTTTCATTAATAGATTCCAAGAAAATGATGGTCACTAATATAACGAGATTATGTTGTACAATGTACGTGTATGATTGATTCACTACGTGTTCTGTGTTACGTAATAGACTACGCTAAGGTCGCATGCAAATTTCAAGAATGCTTAGCTCGTTTCATTACAAAGACGTTCCTCGAACTGATGGACAAGCATCATAAAAAAAGGAAATTCTTTGCATCCCCGGTTGACAAAAAAGAAATTGTGGAAGCTTCTGATTTATAGGCTTCAGTAAGGCTCAGCTAAATTCCATGTTTGGACAAGGGGCCATCATAGAAGTCATTGTTCTCTTTGCAAAAATGAAATATCAATGGAAGTCAAAGTCAGCAGATGAAATCTTTCTCGAAGGACATGATTTTTTTCATTAAACTGGATCTCATCAGTTTGTAAATGATAAAGTCTACACATCAAGTCACTTCAAACTCAAAATATGTTGTATGTGTTGGGATAGTTAGGCTAGATGTTTTAATAAGTCACGTCTTAAGAAGTTCAATGAGTATATTGAATATGTTTATAAATTTTTAATTACAAATTTATTCTGCCGTTACCACCACAAAGTACTCACTCAATCCCATGCAGTTACATAATATAACTGAGTGTCTATTTGTCAAAATTTTAAGTCTATAGGTTAGTTCTTTCTCAAGATATCGTGCGGGCAGACAGACAGATAAACAGACAAAAATAAATTTGTCAAGCCCCTCACGGGATAGGTTTTTTAACGTTCAGCATATAAAAATAAGTATTCTCGCCCGGCAAATGAAAACATCCACGTTTCAACCCTGATCGATCCAAGTATTTAACAAATTTTCTCAAAATCTAATTGGGATATATCAAATATAAATTATGTATGTATACTATAGATATATATAGCTATGTATATCTGTACTAGTTGAGTCTGTACTAATAGACGAATGAAATTATTTAGTAGTAAATGAATTGTTACCGTTGGTATTAATATTCTTATAACGTTCCATCACTCAAATATTGTAAAACACTCAAAATTAATATATTTCCACAATATAACTGAAATGAATCATCATATCGCTGAATGAATATTAATATTTTATTCTACTTGACCATGTGTAACTAAAATAAATGCCTACCTCAAAGTTATGAGTTAGTCGTATGATTATTCATGAGCTGTATAAAATGTCTATAGATTAAAACACATTTTATGTTTTCGTCGTCTTATCATTTTATCCGAAAATTATGGAAAGAGGAGGGAAGTTGTAACAGATATGAGGCTCTGGAGTTACAGAAATCCAGATTCCCCTCCAGGATCTGGCTGTGGGCCAAAGGAGATAAATACCCCTGTTTACTAACTGGGCTACTTGGGATTAGTCAAAGTTATGTGCCCACTGGGTTGGATGTACCCACTCCGCGCATAGATATATAATGCAATTACGTACTCGACCCAACCACCAAGTCTAATTTTCCTTCGTTACAATTTCTGTGCAGCAGCAATAGAAATACACTTGTATATAAAATACAATACTGCCAGAAAATACTCGTATCCTCTTGAAATAAGAAATTATCCAAGGAATGCGTATAAAACAAGACACTGCAACAAATTCACAAATGTTTTAAAAATAAGTTTACCTAAATATGCAAATGAATTGGGGTAGGTAGGTAAGGGGATGTAAAAGAAAGAAAAGGGAATTTTATTCTCTCAGAACCTATAACAATCACTAATAACGTAGAGGCTACAATTACCAAATTTGTCAGTTTTGCAAGTAATATATTCAGTATTGGAATGGGAAAATAATAATGGTTTAACAATTTTAAATGTATCTTTCATGATTGTGCATCTGATGACAGTAATAAATCTTATATCTACTTAGTGTTAAATGTTATTCAACAAAGAGAATTCAAGCGAAAAAAGTTTTCTAGTTTTTGCAATCAAAGTGAAGTTATAATTTATAATATTTTAAACAATTGGATATACCTTAAACTATTGATAAAAGGTATGAATATATTTTATGAATGCTACGGAATCTTTAAATTTATTTCATAATATTAATATATATATATATATATATATATATATATATATATATATATAATATGTGGTTAGATATCATATGTAGTCAAAAGTCAGAGAGAAGCGCATTGACCCAATAATTCATGCATTTCAAATAGAGTAATTAACCTTAACAACAGTACTCCTAAACACACTTATTATCTTGAAAAAGCAACTTTTATTCTTGAAAGGTTGGGTATTTTATGGAATGCAAACAGATATAAAGTCGTACAACATTTCACTGCAAATGCCACATAAAATCTAAACAATCTTGTAAATGCTCATATAGAACAAGTTCTTGATGTTGTATGATACATTCATATTCAAATACCTATCTTGCAGTAGACATGTATTGCATTGTTAAACTCAGAGATAATAGTAATTTTGAAATGTTTACCCCAGTTTTCTTTATGTGAATATACAAAAATATACATTGACTCGCTCATATAAACATATAATATTTTACATTTTATTATATACACATATATATATATATATATATATATATATATATATATATATATATATTGTTTATTTGTTGTTTATTAACCCCCGACCAAGCTTCGATGTTCCAGTCCAAAGCCAAAACCTCGCCGACATTAATAAACGTAAGTAGGATTCCGACATTCCACTCCCCCTACAACTATATCTACTAGACTCACCACCGCGTTGACGGTAGATTTGCTTTTTTTAAATCCAAGCTGTTCTCTGAAGAGGTGGTTGCATTACTTCCAACACCGAAGCATTCTTACCAAAAACGGTATTTACATATCTCGCTCTAGGTTAACAAAATTTAGACTGACCGATTGTTGACACAAATAGCAATAATTGAAAACTGGTGTTATTTCAGAACATTTTAGGAGAGAGGAAAAACTTCCTGTATGAAAAGTCAGGATCACTAATTTTTTTAACACAAATGCTCTGAACATTTTTATGATTAGGAAAACAAATGATTAATATTAGGAGGATAAATGATTAATGATTTTGAGGATTATATCATGGCTCCCTGATGAGATAAACAAATTTAAATGATCCTAAAAAATTCAAAGCTCGATTGAGAAACCTATTGGTGTCGAGGGTGTTCTACTCTGTTGAAGAGTTTATGATGAGCCGCTGGGATTAAATTTGAAGTTAATTGAAATAAATTGGTCAATTCCTTTAGTTCTGTTCTAAATTGTAATCAGCATAGCTGAAAACTTTTTAATGACTGAAATGACTTGCATTTAAATTGATTTATTTCATTAGTTTAATTCATTTGAATACATGTATATTGACGATTGTATACAATTTGCTTAAATTGTGAACACAATAAAGATTTATTATTATTATGAACCAAATTGACCGTTTAATTTTTAGGCCCCTGGAAAGCCCCCCCCCCAAAAGGTGCTACATGATTTCTTCGAGCTCTTCGTCAAATTCCGGTTTCAGTGCCATTGAGGCTATTGGAATCAGTCTTCAGGTAATCAACTTGAGGACTATGCGGCTGCGGCTGAGGACTATGTCATCTCTTAAACTCATTAAAAACCCCGGCTAAATTATCCACAAGTCTACTATCAATTTTGAATGTTTTTTGGTAGACTGTTTTTATTATTGATGATACCCCAAACTGTATTTAAACGATTTTCAGAGAATAAAACAGATTTTGAGACTTCATAGTCCTCTGCAGTTTTTTTTTTTTATTTTTAAAAGCTCGAACATGTTTTAAATTAGTAAATTGTAGTTTTTTTTTTATTTCGAAGGAAGCTTTTTTTAAACGTTCTTGAAACGAGTGAAGATTTTCAATTAGTTGTCAAATACAATCATGTAATAAATAAAAAACAATATACCCAAAAAAGTTCCAACATACCAAAAGTAGATACCAAAAACTATCAAGTATAAAACCCATGGTATATGATGTAAATCAGGCTTAAATCAGGCTATTGCCAAACTTCTATTGGCGAAACATTCCAGAATTTTCAGATACATATATTAATAAATGCCTGCGAAGCCATAAACGAATAACATTTCCAAGTTATAGGGCACGAGATGATTCAAAGTTTAAAGGTAACACATGTTGTTATACATTAGATTTTTCGTCACAAAATATACGTAACAAATACATAATGTAATCCACAAAAGCAAATTTTCTTTGACACACATCTATCTGTTGTTTGCAGTTCCACTGTAAATTTTTTACAGCATAGGTGAGATTTGGTAATTCATACAATGTATTAATTATTTTATGAGTTAGATTGTACAATACAATACCAATTACATTGACAAACAGATATCTCAGAGCACCTTTAACACACAATTGTTGAACAAATATTATACAGTTGAGGTGAGTCCTCGAAGTTCATGTTGTGTAAGTTAACTTGGAGCATTAGTTTGTGCAATAAGATGCCAATTATATTGACGAGCAGACAGTTTACAGTTATTTTGACAAACAATTTGTACTTTTGTACAATTTAGGTGGGCTTAGGTAATTTTTATAATGATTTACTTTGATATAATTAGTTTGTACAACACGAAGCCGATTACACTGACAAACATTCAGTGTAAGGTACTTTGATACACAATTACAGAGCAGTGTTGTACGGTTGAGGTAGCTCTTGAAGATTCCTGTTGTCTAATAATTACTGCCTACTGTAATAATTGCTTGACGTTGTTCTCTGAGCAACACGATGCCAAATTTATTGAATCACAGACCTTATGTTACCCTTGACACACAGTAAGAGTACAAATGTCGTATTTGTCCGCAGCATCGACGCAACTGTATTGCAGGTGAGGTAGTCCGTGGGAGTCACTGTTGTTTAATAATTACATGCCGTATTACTGTGTGTAATATGACGCCAGCCTACGTTGAAACAGACAGAATAAATTACCTTTGGCACGTAATATTAATGTTAAAGTTGTACAGTTCACTAAGCCTCTGTTGTGTAATAGTTACTCGGTGTTTAAAACACAACACTGATAACATTCAGTCCGACTGTTTTATTTAACCTGTAACAAATAAAGATTTGGTTTAATAGTTTAAAAGTTGAGGAACGCTTTTCTGAGATTCCGAGTTTCCTAGTCTGGAGTATGACGATAGTGGTAAAAGGACTTTCTACTTATTCACTACTAGATAGAGAAATGACTACGGAAAAAACTGCGACTCGAATTAAGGTCCACGAACCTACCAATTCCTAGGAAATATTTACTCCAAATGAACTCAGAATTATCACAAGTTTTAACATTTTAGTTTCCAGATTTGGTCCATTAAGTTGGTGTGGGGTGTAAGTTTCTTCTAATCTTCCTACCTAACTAATTCCGATTGATGAAGAAACTCTAGCCAGATAAGCATCCATGCTAAGAAGGACTGGTTATCTTAATCGGATTTCAATGCTCTGAATCATATTTGTCGCTTGTTACATAACTCATTTTTTACTTAGTGCAAGGGTATGAGAAAATATCTCATTGTACTTAGTCCTAAAAGGATCTCTGCGCCGTTTTCGGAGTGACAGGATATTCAGGATGGACAAGGTTGGGTGTAGAGGCCACCTTTTCTCAAAACACCATGATGAGGATAACGGGCACAGTCTCGGTCATTTTAAAAGAAATCTCTTCCAGCCTCTTCGAATCAAAACGGGTATAGAAAAAGATTCCTCGTGTATAGGCTTTAAACACCTTAGGGAGCCCAAACCAATCCTTCAATCATCCTCCGAAGTCGACTAGATCTACCAAACGTTCCTTTTTACCCCATTATCTCGACATTTACGGTTAGTTTACATTCATCATTATCTACATATCAGCCAAAAATGAACCCTCCTGAAGTACAGAAGACATATAAGTATCATAAATCATCATCATGACGTATCCAACTAGTTAGCCCCGACTATATCTGATCCCGATTAGTTTGTGGCACTGCAGTAATGGTTCGTCACTTGTGAAAGCCACCGGACAATGCGTCAAATGGGCAGAAAACATGGCTGAGACTCAACAATTAATCGGTTTGAACGAAACTTTATTTTTGGGTTTATAGATAGGGCAACTAATTTCGAATTTGCTCAGACAAAGTTTAAATTCAAAACAGTGACTCAGTAATTGGAATTGTTAAAATAAACGCACACACGAATGTTTCTAGACCATTCTTTCCCTATCACTCCGTGAAATTTGAACATTTTTAATACAGATATATTTGGTTGTTACATCCCTAGAGTTAATTTAATGATTTGAAAATTAATTAATTCCACTCAGTCTAGTTCCAACTTAAAACTATAAGTATGATAGCAAACTAAACCCTTCAAAATAAGTACCAAAATTATTAATATTTATTATTTAAGTTCAATCACAAATACTAGTGAGAAAACCTATGATACGATACCTACGTAGGATATATTTAAAATAATTGAAGCTATGAAGTCCTAATATCGAATGTAACTTTTATTTAAATAGACAACATCATAATTTATCAGGGTGCATGTTACTTTACGAAATTTTACTGACTGCGTAACTGTCCGAAGCGAATCTTAATAATAATTTCTCTTGTAGACTAAAATTGTTTTGGAACTTTGTTTCTACATGGATAAGATAGAGGTCGTTGATTGTGTAACTTTGTTCATGGGATTGGTCTTGGCATCATTGAGGCACATCACTTTGGTTTTGAACATTTTAAAACAACTGATATTTCTCAACATACAATAATGTTTGTTTCTCTCGCCGTATGTAAACACAAATTTAAAGTGATCGTGCTCTAATTTTTTTTGAAAAAAGTACCAACACAAAATAATCACAAAATAGTTTGTATCTAGTAAGAGTTTTATAAATATACTATTTTATTTTTGTTATTTGACTTTACAAATTGTCATCAAGCGACAATTAGTTAATTTTAAAACAAATCATACGATTTTGAGGTGTTTTTAGGGGTTTTCTTCTATTTATCATAACCTATACACAAGTTTTTACCTGTAGCTGTATATTTCTAAATTAAATAATTGTTTTATAAACATTTCTGAATGGCGGTTAGCTGCTAAACGACACGTACATTTCTGTTAGAAATCATGTTTACTATCAGTCAAAAACGTTTGAGACTCCATTTTCAAAACACTCTGAAAAATGTAGCCACATGATCTTTCATTTTATTTTCCATATGAGATACTGATTGCACATAACTCCTATAAGAAATAATTATATTAAACTTCTGCTACCACAAAACCTGGCTACTGATTCGGAAAAAACTAATTAAATTTTAGTAACGCAACAAGAGTACAAACAGAATAGTCAATACAATGTGTTATAACAAAAGCTTTGATATATTTCTTATTCAAATAATTTTAATACAAAAATTAATTGATTTGATACATCCATCATTAATTCGTAAGATGAATTAGTGTCTATAGATCTGAATGTTATCAATTAACTTCTTAGTGTAATTAATGTTGAAAGTTGGATTGAACACAGATGCTTTACCACGTTTCACATTAATGCGATCATGTGTAGTATATTTATCATTTGCTGTAATAATGCTTTCTATTCATGGTTTATTATCACAACGTTTCCTATGAATAGTTGCTCTTTCTTGTATAATATACTGAGTAATTAGTGCAATTTCTAAATAAAGCTATAAACGTATGAAATCGTAATAAAGTCACGTTAATAATTGTTTTGATCCCTTATTTTGAAGTGGATGAACTAAGTACAAAAATGTTTTTGCTTGCAGTATCTACAAAGATGAATTTGTTAGACCCATTCCTGCTAGCATGTCTGATAGAGGATAAATTATGCAAAATACTAATTGACAATTTTTTAATAAAATTACTTTTACAATCTTAAAGTATACATCAGCGAAAACCTTTTATAAGAAAACTTTTATAGTACAGCCTACATGGTATTTTGCAGCCTCCTTTCTCAATGACACCCACTGAACCTAAGAAATTGGTTCCTTACTAATTAACTCATCAAAAGAATGTCCTGAAAATTAAAATTCTATTATAATGTAAATTACTTCTAATTATTTACCAAATATTGACCTTGTATCATTAACAGTCCACAGATATATTACACAATTTCTTGATACTTTAATACTCATCTTTATCCTTCCAAACGTTTTAAGTGTAATGAAGTGCTAGGCATGTGTTGTTAGACATTATTCAGAATATTGTATTCCAAACGACATACACACTGAGAATTCGAGAATCTCACCGTTTTGCTGAGGTGTGTTTATTATTTATGCAATACAATGAAGCTTGACAAAGCTATGTTCAGTAATTAACGTAAATGGTATTAAGGTATTAATTAACGTATGATATGTAGCGTCTTATCGAAACTTAACATGATAATATTATGGTTTATCTCAGGATAAGCTCGGATTTCAGCCAAGGATTTTAAGGAGATGAAGGTCTAGGATAAAATCAGTGAATTAAGTGTCAAGTCTGGGCATAGTTGATGGATTGTTCCCAATATTTGTTATCATGTCTTATGTCTTAACCCAAGAACAGACTAATGAACAAGTTGGGAGCCAATAGGACAAAACCTTAGGTTTTATATCAACAGTTTATGTAGGATACCTCAAGTTCCAACGTTGTTTTGAGGGCTTCATTTACAGTATTCTTCTCACATCTGTCATTGCCAATTTTATTTGCGAAGTTAGAGCTAAGAAGCTCTCTCTAACATGTAACCCTGGGACCAACGGCTTAAAGGTGACTTCAGAATCACCACCAACGGCTAGACAGGCGGGGCTGCTTGCAGATACAGAATCCCTCAGCGGTCACCCATCCAAGCATCTGCCACGATCGACGTTGCTTGATTTGGTCATCTTGCGATAACCGCTGGACCAGCGGCAATGCGCCATTGGAAATATTCCGTAACTTATACAATATTAAAAAATGTATACAATAACATTAGAGTTAGGTACAATCTGTATAATTCTTACATCAGAAAGCTGTGTGTCATCCATTACAGTCACCAGTTTAAAAGGTTACGTCTTCCATAGTTAGTAAGAGAGCACGCAGCATTGGCATATCTACTGTAACGTGTGAAGACTTAGACATGACGTCATCAATACCTAATAGAAAAATGCCTAATGGCAAAGCATTGTTACTAACGCGTTACTAGTTTCTTGTATACCGAATTAATGCATTGTATCAGGTTTACCATTCTTTCATATGTACCAAATTATGTACGAATTAAGAACGCTAACAAGTAAAACATTCATCCAGAAATATACGGTTATAAAACCAGTATGCTCTTTGAGCCAGCAGATACTGCAGTGTGTTATTTCCTCTAATAACAATAAATAACTTTCCAGCCTTCTCAATCAGTCCTTTATGTTGTAGTTTTCTAAAAAAAACTGTAAACTAATCAAGAACCTATTAAACTAATAAATATCTGTTAACTCAAGTTTGCATCTCTCGTAGCTTAATTAGGCCACCATGGGAGGCGATAAATTCCTGTCTAATTTGTTGAGTGTAACGATGATTTGTATGTTGTGGGGTTATTACATGAGTAGAGGGTGGGTAATCCTTACTAAACTTTGTACAAAATATTTATAGGGTCCATAATGCTTTTAATTAAATATATTTTAAAACTATTGTTAGATCCAAAATAAATATAATAGGCTCAGAGTGTGAATCTGTTGTCATTTTTGTCACTAATACAGGAGGTATATTCTCTAATATCAAAAGTACTCATGACACTGAAATTAATCACATACCTAATGCACTTTATTACTGTTTCCATACTTTTGTATTTCATGACGTATAATAACGTGTCACGGTTAATATTAAATGACACTCAAAGGATTCCTGAGATGAATGATGATAACTGAAAGTGTTCCGTTCACTGAACAATTCTGAGTCACGGATCGACTAGAATACCTAAATTTTAACCTATGTGAAGAATAAATTCAAAGAAAAAAAGGTTTTACATTTTATGTGATTTATTTTACAAATACATTTTTGTGTGTCAAAGATTTCAGAACAATGTGACAATTTAAACGGTCTGTTAGAAACAGTCTGTTAAAAATTGTCCAGATGTCATTGCTTACATTTATGTTAAATGTCCATAAAGTATATTACACAGTTAAACAAACAGTAACACTAATTTCTAAACTTTTATCAATTTAATATTATTTTCTTTTATACACAATTATTTAGAATTAAGTTCACAACTGCTTAACCCTTAACGTTTCCTAGTACTAGCCATTGAATGTTTAGAAACTGAATATTTATATGAGCTATTGAGGAGTTTAAAGAAAAAGTAACGGGTAACGGGTAACGGGGAACCTCTGAGTGAATCTTTCTGAATTTGAAAATTTAAAGATCGACTGATGCAAGACAAGTTATAATGTGTTTTAATGCCATATATGTAGACAAGATTTGGTATGGAAAACGTAGTTACGCATGACTTATTATACAGGTTACCAATTCTTATACATAAATAAATTACTTATTATATACTTTGATAAGTTAAAATAAAGAGTTACTCCAAGTTTTAGAATCCAGCAAAGTTACTTTTGCTTTCTATGAAATAATGAAGGTTTATATATTGAATAAAAGTAACAACTCTAACGGGAATAATAGCGACATTTACGACGTATAATGGTATGCAAAGTGGGGATGAGGGGCTGGAATATGAATAGCAAGCAGCGACGAAGCCGTGTTTACGATGGTTTGTAGCCATTTATCTGTTGATAAAGAGTAATAATTACTAAAGCAATTACATATTTTACTGCCTACATGCAATTCAGTATGATCCTTTTTTTCTTATACAGTATTTAATTCCTTTTTTGTCGCATAGTAGTTGTTATTTTATAAAACTATTAAGACGTGCCAAATAGATTAATGGTCCTTTGAAGAAATTCATATACTATTAAATTATATATTATAAGAAACAGGAGTACATAGAGTATTACAAAGATACTTTAATTGACATTACTAAGTTGTTTCAAACTTTTTGAAATTTGTTTTAAAAATATTTTATTGCTCGATACTAAACTATTTTTGGGCAGAATCTCTATGTGGAAAACTACAATAGGCCCTACTTAAAATCTTGCTATAAATATACAACATATTGAAATTACTGATAATATCGTTCAAGCATCCAATATCTCGTATAATTATGCGTAATACGCATTTATATCGATTCTAATAATACAACCATTTTAAAAATATAAATATTTCAGAATATATTTTTATTGTTTTTTCATACACCAGCGAAGTATCTCCTATGTTAGTCAGAATTACTCCAATCTCCACACAATAATATACTTACAGTTTCCTCTGCAACTTTCCACGTGTGTTTCTCGTTACACATTGAAAATATAAATCAAGGTAGGTGAATGTGGCTCATTGGAAAGATCATTGTAAGTGCAAGAATATAACCTTTAAAAGTGGATGTTTAAAATGTCAGTATTTACTAATTATCTTTAGCATTTTTTCTTACATTACCGACACTGCTTATGACCAACCATTCACAATAATTAGTGTTGTACTCGTACGCATTGTCAGCCTAATCTTTGTTTAAATAAAAAATAGATATTTAGTTATACAATTAGACGCAGCAATGATACAGTCTGGTAGACCCTAAAAGAATAGTACAAACGTGGGACAATGAATAATTGAATAACAGACACCCATTAAATAATGTTTCCAATTACTTTGTAATAAAACCTACAGTAAGAATCGCCATAAAGTGCAGTTGGAGCAATCAACCAAGTCTTAGCGACGTTGTCAAAATTGTTCCCCGTTGTAACAGCAGTGCGCCGTTCCGACCGGAAGTTAACGTGTTGTTGTGTGGCAATGTCTTGTGGGCCTGTCCGTTCTATTGGCCGCCACCAACTGCACTCTTTCGTGATCACTACTTTAGGATTCAATGTATGAGACCAAGTTGCTGAGCCAATCATCTTCAGCCACCCTGGAGTGCAAGGTGGACTGTCTCTTTCCTCTTCCTCATTTACATCCGGGTTCTGGAGTTGTAATTTAGGCAACCACCACTTGTCCTTAACAATGACCGTGGATGCTATGACCAAATTTTTGTCATCTGAAATTTCATTCAACGATGTCAGACCAAATTCGGCCCCAATATAGTCTTTAGGGGGTTTTCAGGATCACAATTCCCTATTTTCAATTTCGTAAGGATGAACATACCACCGACAATAAAACAATAGCATACCTCTTTCTTTGTTATGGAGGTTGACATGAAGCCTACCTCATAATATCGGCCAGAAATACCAACTAGAAGTATGCTATGCTTCCAAACGTTTATTTTAACAATTTCTTTTTGATACTCAACGTTAAGAATTTTCATGTTATTTATCCTCCTACTACACATTTTCTCCGTTATCCAGGTCAAGAAAGTTAACCCATCTCAGCACTTATGTACAATGCATTGCTCTGCTTTTTACTCGGCGTTGTCAATTACTACCTATAATTCCGATATCAAAATTGTACATCTTCTACTATTACTGAAAGTAAGTGATCTCTTAAAAGAAGCGATCACATAAAAATATTTCTGAACCTCAAAAATCTTTAGTAAAGTTAGATTTTTTAAAGAATTAGACTAAATGACAATATGATATCGCTAACTAAACAAATCATATATCTACCTTGACATTTTGATAGCGGGGACATAATTCGAATCGACTAAAACTTTAAATGGTGCAAAACTTTCGAAATAGTATTACGAAATTCAGAAACCTTTTTGAAATCTGCCTACTCTAATTCAAGTAGCCGATTTAAATTTGGAGTTATGAGGCTTACTTGCAATCCGCAGCTTTCCAAAATCAGATTATGACTGAAAAATAACTAGTAATAGAGCCATCTATTTAATCTCTATTCCAAAAATATACCTATTTATATTTGTAGAACTATTGCATGTTCACACGAAGGCATGAATATTTATAGTTGTTTACCCAACGAGAAACGCGTAGTGTACTGGGTCGAACGACATTTTTATCGATTAAACTATCATTGACAGGCTGACTTGCACATTTCGACGGTTGTAACTTTTTTATAGTTAATCGGTCGGAGTGGTTGGGACAGTAACGTCATATTGATGGCTACTTCCGTGTCAACATCTTCAAGTTCTCTAACCTATATCTTATAACTTCCTCACACACTGACTAAATAAGTGGCTATAAAAATAGGGTGTGTTTTACTCCTCATCTGTGAAACACAAAATGATTGCGTGACATAAAAAATACATAAAGTTTCAGGTAATTTACTTACTTCACAATTGTTTCTACTTTTTGCAGTACTTTTTTAATAACTGTTTCTCGAGTCATTAAGATGATAAAATGCCCGATTAAAATTGAATCAACATAACTGAAGTCAAATATTAGAATGTGATGTGCGTAGAATCAATGTTTAATATTATTTACGGATAATTGAGTCTACAAGAGAAGATGTGAAGTTTTAGCTACTTAAATATAAATGTGATTGAACATTTTAATGACGTCCATTGATTAATATTCCATAACGATGTGAACCATTTCAACAATTGAAATAAAAAAACTTATATACCTATAACCCATAACTGTTAAAATTATCATGCATTAGTAAGTTCAAATTATTGGATTTTAAATTAATTTACTTTATTAATTAACACGTGTGTTATAATTAAATTTATAGCCTGAATAAATATAGAAATGCAAATTTATTATTAGTTTAAATGTAGGCTACCTATAATACCGTCTGCTAACAGGCTACCAAAGTTTACGTTTTTAGCACCATAAGAAGGATGACAATTTTACTTCGTCAGTGCGTATTCTTCGAGGTATCAATGGCGAGGTTTTCACAGCCAACAGAACTGACACTCCGCCCATTAGACGTTCGCAATTCCTGATATCTTGGAGTGTCCTATCCAGAGCCTCTACACTTCCTTTGTAGGCCATGGTACACTGGTCCCAAAATGTGAATACTGTTTTTACAAACCATTATTATGGAACAATTTTTTAACAATATGGAACAAATAATTAAATAATAATAAACGACTTAAACTTTGCGAGGATGTAACAAAATGAAAGGTCTGAACATATATAAAAGGAACCCATAAAGCACTCCTTTTAATTACGTTGAAGAAGGCCAAACTAAAATGGATCTAAAAAGGAATTGTAAGTTGCATTAAAAAAAGCAAATAATGTGATAAAAAATTATTAGAAAAGTTTAAATAGTTTGCAGATAGCTTGTAATGTATATACTGGCAAAAACGTTGTGTAAAATAAAATACTTACACAATTTCCCGAAAAAAAAACTGCACATTTATGTAAACTGATACGGCCGAGATATTTTAACTTGAAATACTACTTTGTATAATAGATACAGGACAAACAACTGAGAAAATTATTTCATTGTGCATCTAGTAGGAAAAAATGTACTAAGTTCCATTACGATCCTTAATGTTATTTCAAACAATTTACAATGAAAACGCGTTTTTTTAAAAGTTAGCCGTGACCCAGGCTGAACTTTACAAAACCCTGTCTTATCAAGCACTTAAAACCCAAGATCTTCCTAATATGAATGTTCCTGATTTCGTTGCATTCCATTTTTTGGTTTTTTTAAATTTTGCGAAGAGTGAGTGAATAAGAGGACACCTCTTTTAAATGTCCAAAACTAACTTTAGAATTTGGAATTCAAACAGAATTTTGTAACTTTTAAATACATAATAATATAATAATTTAGTAGCTATATGGTTCCTCTTAAAAGTGTTAAAAAAGAAACAAAATAATTCCCTATTTAAAGTGAAACTAGAACTTAGTCTCTAAAGGAATACAAAGTCAAATCTGTTAGTGTCAAAGACAACTTGTTACTCAAAGCTATGCTTAATTGCGAATATGTGATTGTTATTAATAGGTAATAAGGCACTATTTTCAAAAAATTAAAAACATCTATAAGAAAATATGTTATGAGGGACTATCAAATTATGCGATGAAAATTATTATATCAAATACATTAGACAACATGTATAGTATTTATAATAAAGTTAAAAAGTACGGAATAACATTTAAAGAACTCTTTGAAGCCCAAGAGCACTAATTCGTTTAAATCTTTTTAAGCACATTAAGCGAGAGAAAAGGAAATTTTGCATCCATCTCTCAATTTACATTTATGATAAGGTCTCTTACTCACAGTTGTACGCCAGACCGTGTACACTACTAAGGTACGAGTATATAATATATGACAGTTGTGAGCCCTCTGACAGTATGAGGCGCTGTCAGTAACAATATTACTTCTCGCCTTCTCCTTGTGTTTGCCACCTCTTCCCGTCTTTGATGTCTTAATGGACATCGCGAACCCGACCTGACTCGCTTCCTCGATGTTTCGCGTTATCGTGCGCGTGTAATCAAGCAGTGATGTTCTCGCCTTCTCCTTGTGTTTGTCATCTGCTCCCCTGTCTTTGATGTCTTAATGGACATCGCGAACCCGACCTGACTCGCTTCCTCGATGTTTCGCGTTATCGTGCGCGTGTAATCAAGCAGTGATGTTCTCGCCTTCTCTTTGTGTTTGTCATCTGCTCCCCTGTCTTTGATGTCTTGATGGACATCGCGAACCCGACCTGACTCGCTTCCTCGATGTTTCGCGTTATCGTGCGCGTGTAATCAAGCAGTGATGTTCTCGCCTTCTCCTTGTGTTTGCCACCTCTTCCCGTCTTTGATGTCTTAATGGACATCGCGAACCCGACCTGACTCGCTTCCTCGATGTTTCGCGTTATCGTGTGCGTGTAATCAAGCAGTGATGTTCTCGCCTTCTCCTTGTGTTTGTCATCTGCTCCCCTGTCTTTGATGTCTTAATGGACATCGCGAACCCGACCTGACTCGCTTCCTCGATGTTTCGCGTTATCGTGCGCGTGTAATCAAGCAGTGATGTTCTCGCCTTCTCCTTGTGTTTGTCATCTGCTCCCCTGTCTTTGATGTCTTAATGGACATCGCGAACCCGACCTGACTTGCTTCCTCGATGGTTTCGCGTTATCGTGCGCGTGTAATCAAGCAGTGATGTTCTCGCCTTCTCCTTGTGTTTGTCATCTGCTCCCCTGTCTTTGATGTCTTAATGGACATCGCGAACCCGACCTGACTCGCTTCCTCGATGTTTCGCGTTATCGTGCGCGTGTAATCAAGCAGTGATGTTCTCGCCTTCTCCTTGTGTTTGTCATCTGCTCCCCTGTCTTTGATGTCTTAATGGACATCGCGAACCCGACCTGACTCGCTTCCCTCGATGGTTTCGC
Organism: Homalodisca vitripennis; assembly: GCF_021130785.1. NCBI lineage: Eukaryota > Metazoa > Arthropoda > Insecta > Hemiptera > Cicadellidae > Homalodisca > Homalodisca vitripennis. The sequence goes on along the minus strand of NC_060211.1, from coordinate 44,132,743 downwards.
GTTATCGTGTAAGTGTAATCAAGCAGTGATGTTCTCGCCTTCTCCTTGTGTTTGTCATCTGCTCCCCTGTCTTTGATGTCTTAATGGACATCGCGAACCCGACCTGACTCGCTTCCTCGATGTTTCGCGTTATCGTGCGCGTGTAATCAAGCAGTGATGTTCTCGCCTTCTCCTTGTGTTTGTCATCTGCTCCCCTGTCTTTGATGTCTTAATGGACATCGCGAACCCGACCTGACTTGCTCCCTCGATGGTTTCGCGTCATCGTGTAAGTGTAATCAAGCAGTGATGTTCTCGCCTTCTCTTTGTGTTTGTCACCTCTTCCCCTGTCTTTGATGTCTTAATGGACATCGCGAACCCGACCTGACTTGCTCCCTCGATGTTTCGCGTCATCGTGTAAGTGTAATCAAGCAGTGATGTTCTCGCCTTCTCTTTGTGTTTGTCACCTCTTCCCCTGTCTTTGATGTCTTAATAGACATCGCGAACCAATGGTTGTTCATAAGTTGAATGTAAAAATATTTACTAACACAGCCAAATGTGGTGTGACTTGCAGAACCATTGAAGTTAATGTTCCTCATATATAAATTAGGCTTCATGCCAAATGTCTAGCATACAGGTTATTTAGTTTCGAGATATGGTGTGGACAGAAAGAAAGATTCACAGCGTGACATAAATCAAATTCTTCCAGCCCTACGAGTGATAGCCTTCGCTAACTCTCAACCGATTGACACTTCGCAATTGATACAACTGGTTAACAAATACACAAGTAATTTTTAGATAGGGGTCAACAACAGCTCACATGTACTGTTCTTCTTAGACCATATCAAACTATATTTATCTAGTGGTTTATTCGTAAAATGAAACGGTAAAATGTATACATTACATGCGGTCTGTCCGTCTAACTGTTCGCATGTAAATTAACTACGAGATTTTACTGTAATTCTTCAGGTACCCTTATGCTCCCCTGTATCGGTTTATTAACATACAGTACTATACTACCACAATATTGTCCTAGTACTTTGGATTCTGTGGAATAAAAGTATTTCTAGCCTTCTTTGTTAGGAGAACGTTCATATGTTTTGCTTTTGGATGTGTGTTTACTCCGGTGAGTGATTTCCTCTTTCCTCCAAAAGAATATGGACGTTCACTGTAGAGATTGCTTTAATCCCTTTATAGATTATTTGTACAATGCCTCCTATCAAAGACTTACGTCCTTATGATCATGTCTATTTTTCATATTTTCATTAATGATTTTCCGCTTTAATTCATCCGTCTACCCCGAACTACAAATTGTATGTTTTAAATGTAATTTTATAAATTACCTCCGTGAATCATTACCAACAATTACATTATTTGTTGCACAATGCACTATATATATATATATATTATATTGGCTCAACAACAAATACCTTGAGGACAAGAATGACAGGACACCGATTTGATTATAAACACCAAGATTTAAAGAAAACTGTCGTGACTCATGGTATAAATCACAATGAAACTTTTGAAAATACATATTCAGTCAAAACCTATTCGGCAAGTACATACAAATTCAAACCCAATTTTACCTCAGAACATTAGAACAAGCACACCAATTGGTTTTTAAAGAGCAAAATTCCACATGGACTCAACATCAGATAACTTAGCCAAAAACGTCTAAATTTTAAATCACATATGGAACAATTGTTTAGTTCATGTCATCTGTATTTATTATTATTACTTATTCACTGTTTATTTACTTTCGTTTGTACTGTTTTCTTTTATATTTTTATATTTTATACAATTTTTGCACCTGAAGACGGTTTTCACCGAAATATAGTGCCAATGTTTTAAAAACACGTTGATTTGATTGTAAAGTAATTTACTACAAATAATATATAAAGCCTTCTAGGCATCAACTCTCAAAGTAAAAGCAAGTAAGTCTATTGACACTTTTATACACCTTTTTAACGCCTTGTTTTGTTCATTTCGATGTTACCTTTTGTGTGTTTCATATATTTTCTGTTAATATTACCGTTACAGACTCTTTTTTACTGTGCTTTCTTAATTCGTTTTTCTAATTACATTTTGATTTTAAAGTTATGTTGCTTAAAGTTTTAATATTGAAATAATTTGACTTTAAACTCAAAACCAAAAAGTATTTCACGTGACCAGCATGACATCGGACAATGAAGAATTAAAACGTTTCTTATTGAATCAGATCCAATATCATACCACAAAACTAGCAAAGTGTTATTTACATATTCTATATTTAGGTGCTTGTTTAAATCTAGGCATTGTCCCCAATGGCCTCACAGTAAAATTTCCTTTATCAGGAATACCAAAGTAACATGCATGATTCAATAAATAAAATTGCAAGAAGAACTAACACGTCTTTGACTTCAACAGTATATGAAATGTACAAAAAATCAAGCAACCATACACAGTCAAGAATTAATGAATATTACAAAACGTTTTACATCAAGTTTTCCAAATCAAATATACTTAGTAAATAAAATTACTCTAGAAGCAACACGTTTCATGTCTATTAAAGCCAGTGAACATCTTAATAAAATTAAAAAGCTTCAGATTGATTATGCAAAAGGATGTGAATCCAGATATTAATTGCGAAAGAAGAAGGTAAATGTGACATAATTAATATATGTCAAAACACTGTAGAACAATCTAACATTAATCCTTCCCTTGATAAACATATGCTTTCATACCAAAGTGAAAGTAAACCAAATTTTGTGAATTTATCAAAATATGTCTTAAATGATGATGAAGTAGATGTGATATCAAAAGGACTTAATTTTGCCCCCACGCCAATATTCGATCATATGAAACTAGTTTCGGATACATTGGAATTTGCTAATAAAGTTAGGACAAAAAACACTATTTTTCAAAACAATCCTACCAAATTACCATGCATTGAACAGAACAGAATTGATGAGTCACTAATTAAGTTTAAATCTAAATCTAGTTGGGAAGCGCCCAAACTAAGTTCGGATCATCCTCTTGAACAATTTCTCAATATTGTCATATCAAATATAGCTGATCCTAATTTTCCTGATTTTTCTTCCGAAAACCACTAATATTAATGACAAACAAATAAAAGCCATAAAATCTTTACGAAAAAACAAAAACATAATTATTGTTCCCGCAGATAAAGGAAATACTACGGTAATAATGAATACAGTTGATTATGTGTCAGAAATAAACAAACAATTAAGTGATGAAGATACATATAAGAAACTGGACAAAAACTTAACAGAACAGTTCTATTCCGAGATTTCAAAATATTTAAATGAAAATTGTGAAAATGAAAATCTGTCCAAAAAGTTTCTATAGCTTTTAATGATACCCACAACATCCAAGTACACCAGTCTTTTATATTCTTCCCAAATTACACAAGAAAATTATGCCACCACCAGGACGTCCGATAGTATCTTCTTGTTCATCACCTACAGAGAGTAATTTCTGCATATGTGGATCACCAGCTACAGGACTTTGTCCAAAATCTACCATCATTCATAAAAAATTCTGATGACTTTTTAGATAAACTTAAAAATGTACCCCAACCTCTTCCTAACGATGCAATATTGGTCACTGTTGATGTCACTTCTTTTATACACAAATATAGAACACGATGAAGGAATTGAAGCTGTAACATACCTATCTTAATCAAAGACAAACTGACACAAAACCTTAGTACTTCATTTATTACAAAATTAATCCATTTTGTGCTTACAATGAATTGCTTCCGTTTTCAGGATACATTTTATTTACAACAAAAAGGCACAGCAATGGGAACTCGTATGGCTCCGTCATATGCCAATCTTTTCATGGGAAAAACTAGAAACAGATTTTCTCAACAGTCAAAATTACAAGCCTAATATTCTGGAAACGTTTTATTGATGACATTTTCTTTATTTGGACACATGGGAAGCATAATTTAACCAACTTTTTAGAACATTTAAACAATTTTTAGCAAATTAAAATTCACATTTGAGACGTCTTCAACATCAGTCAAATTTTTAAGATATGGAAGTATTTGTTGAAAATGGACATTTAAAAAGCAAAATAAACGTAAAACAAACGAATAATTTGGAGTATTTAAACTACGACAGCTGTCATCCAGTCCATATCAAGAGGAATATACCAAAAAGTTTAGCATGCAGAGCTCAAAAATTATGTAGTAATACAAATGACTTTGAAAAATACATTGACGATATTATGAACGCATTCTTAAGAAGAGGTTATCCACGAAAATTACTTAAAGATAAACTTAATGTAAAAAGAAAACACTACATTCTAAATTTGAAAACAGTGATCCAAAATTAATAGTTCAATACCATCCAGGGCTTCACAAAATTAATAATATTCTTAAAATAGCATTTAATACCTTACAAAATTCTAGTTCAACTAATGATATTTTCAAAAACAACTCCTAGAGTAATCTTTAAAAGACCTCCTATTCTTAAAGATATATTGGCCAAACCTAAATTACCAATGACAAACACCAATGAAAAATCAATACCAAAACAAAAAGGGATCACATCCGTGTAATAAACCAAGATGTTTGATTTGTAAAATGTTACCAAATTCTTCAAAAATTTTACTAGTAGCAAAACACGCAAGACATATCCTATCATCGGCAACTTGTCTTGTGAATCTAAAAAATGTGATTTTACCAAATTCAATGTAAAAAATGTCCAGCCGATTATATTGGCTCAACAACAAATACCTTGAGGACAAGAATGACAGGACACCGATTTGATTATAAACACCAAGATTTAAAGAAAACTGTCGTGACTCATGGTATAAATCACAATGAAACTTTTGAAAATACATATTCAGTCAAACCTATTCGGCAAGTACATACAAATTCAAAACCCAATTTACCTCAGAACATTAGAACAAGCACACCAATTGGTTTTAAAGAGCAAAATTCCACATGGACTCAACATCAGATAACTTAGCCAAAAACGTCTAAATTTTAAATCAACATATGGAACAATTGTTTAGTTCATGTCATCTGTATTTTATTATTATTACTTATTCACTGTTTATTTTACTTTCGTTTGTACTGTTTTCTTTTATATTTTTATATTTTATACAATTTTTTGCACCTGAAGACGGTTTTCACCGAAATATAGTGCCAATGTTTTAAAAACACGTTGATTTGATTGTAAAGTAATTTACTACAAATAATATATATATATATATATATATATATATATATATATATATATATATAAACGTGCATCGCAGCTTTATAGATATGTCAAGTTAAAAATACTAATAGTATGATCTTTCTTTACTTCTATTCTGAATTGTATTTAAACGGGCCAGAAGGTACATAATAAGAATCTTGGATTAGTAAACTTATTTTGTAAGAATTTAATTTCTCTAGCAGCTGATTTATATTTCTAATTTACATTAAAATATTCAAACATCGTATTATGCAAGTATCGAATTATTTGCAATATTAGATAATTCCCTTATAAACGCTCATCTTATATACTTTGGTTCGTTTATAATGTCTAATTGAATATATTACACGCACTTTATAATACACTTTTTATACTTAATACTCGTGTGATGATAAGTGCTTGAACAATTTTAGACTTATTATTTTATATTGCCTTAAGTACGATTTGAAATTACGACTCATAAAACCACATAAAGGACAAGTTGCACTCACTTGACACATAACATGAACTACTTAATTTGTTGCAATAATTTCACTATCGCGTCAAATTTAATTTGATAATTGTAAATGTAAATACCAAAACAACAACATGTTTATTTGATTACGCATATAGTATGTAAAGTTATCATCTTTCCATTATCACATATTAATAAATATATGAGATTTGGTGTTCTCTTGACATCACGGCAAGGACACTAACCAATATGCATCTTATCCATAAAATATTAATATAACTATAATTCACATCATTTCAAGTGACAGACGAAGAATAATGATAAGCACTTAGCTGGTATCCTCATATAAATGCTGTATTGATACCGTAAAAACTCCTACAATTTGTGTTAGAGCAAGACGTGTTCTTATTTTAATCCAGTCTCTTAAAATTTATTATTCAAATAAAGAAATACATATTGGTATTTTTAAAGTGAGTAAGGTAATAAGCTAAATGTTTACAAGAAATTATATTATTCTGAGAAGTTATCTCAATTTTGTATGCGTATGTGAGCCTAGAGCAACGCCACCATTTCATAAAGTAGGTTCAACAAACCGTAAAGGCAATCTTTTATTTTGCATCACTTCAACCATTATAATTTTGAAAAACAAGTGATCCATAAAAACAGAGTCGGTGGACCGTGAGTCCTGTACCGGTCGGCCAGTATACATTGTCCGCAGCGAGATAGGGACACGGACAGAGAACGGCTGCCCTGGCCACGACCCACTGACTCGTGTCTTATAATTGTATTACAACAATTTCGCCACTCTGGTACACTTTGTTTCTTCCATGTTATGTTACAGGGGTAAGACAACGGTACTGTTTCTGCTTCACTGAAGATACAACAACAAGAATTGTAGATCAATTGGAACTTGTTTCCAAGTTGGTTTCCGTAGTTGAAACCACAAACTTATATATATATATATATAATATATATATATATATATATATATATAATATATATATATATATAATAATTTAAATTTGTTTTGATATTATTTGATCATAGTTAGGATATTTTTGATTTATAATAACATATGATATACTAGGGCATTTTTAAACGCATTGCCACATAGAATAAAGGAAATATATAGAGCAGATCAAATTTGAAAAGCAATAATAATGTATTGGTAAAAAACGAAATTAATTAAAAAGCTTAATCCTATAAGTATGATGCCTTTAAAAATTATACTCGTACAAGAAAAATATCCAAACATTTTTTAAACATGATTTATTATTGTTAGACAACTATTAGTTGTACATTTTAAACGTATTTTGTAAGTTTCAGCACACCAACAACCTTTTCGCCACATTGTTTATTGAGCATTGCTATTAATATACCGTATCGAACCAATTATTAGACCATTGCAAGTTTCGTCAAAATATTTTAAGTTCAATTTGGCACAACTTATCTCAAAATTACCAAACTATATATTTCTTAACAAGTACAAATTTTACATCTTAAAAAGTTTTTAGTGATTTGATCAGTAGTAAATAACATTTAAATTGTTTAAAGTTCAAAATGGCCTATATCCTGTCAGACAAACACAACATAGCTATGGTGGGAAGGGTTGATTAAATGTGAATGTTGAGTTTAGCTCCAGTTCACCTTCCGCTTAGAGCAGCGTCTGTAATCTGACACTGTAACAGACTTCACTCCTGAAGTCTGGAGTTAATGTTCGTCTGAAGAGATTCAATAAAAGTCGGGATGAAGACTTTTAAAACGAACTCTTAGCATCTTTTCAGATTAAAACATCAGAGACACCCATATTAAAATAAAATTATCTAGTGTATCTATTCTCTAGTTTATCTACCTATCTATACTGTAATCTATATGAAAAGGTGTTCTCATTCTCTCATCAAGTACACTATTAAAACTCAACATTCGAATATGAACAAATTGTAATCGTACATTTCCACACCGTAGTAATCATTAAATTGGTTGGTTGGCTTATCGCCTCTCAGAATCGAACGAGTAAGATATTGATTGTTGTTGATAAGAACAAATTGTATATCTCCACCCCATTGTGGTGAATAAATCAGCACTGAATATTAATAGGACGGAAAGGTTCAAATTGGCTTTTCTCCTCAGAACTAATAAATTACTCTTGAATTTTGTTTCAAAGAAAACAATATTGTCCTCAACCAAAAGAGTCTTATAGTGACGATATTAAATGTACCCAAATCAAAATATCCCTTGCGTTTCAGTCGGATGAAAGTTAATTTAACATGTGGCCGTGATCTCTAAATGTCAAACTAATGATGCATTATTAGTTTTCATGTTAAATTTTCACAATACTGAAGGAACTGTAACTTTCAATGTTGGCATGTTAGTATAAACTAATCGTAATACATCCAAAGATTTATTACTCCATAATTTTGAAACCTTACATGTCAAAATTGTTATAAGTATTCATATTTTATTGCAAAAACGTGGATTTGATTTCTTAAAAATTCAATCAAAATAAAGTTTTAAACGTATTTCCTTATAACCGTTCACTGGGATACTTCTATCCAGGAAACGTCCACGATCTTGAATCCTTAAGAGATCGAAAAATAAGTAAGAATAAATGTTGTTTGGAGTTGCTTTAAATTTTTATTTATAAAATTAAATACCAGACATAACATTTTATTTAACAGTGAATTACCACCTTCTTGAAACGGTTTATTTGTTAAGGCTGGCTAACAAACACAACCAAGCTACTTGTAAATACTATATGTAGCACGTTTAGTTTGGATCTATTGAGAACTAGTTAATTATAGTGTTCACAGTCATTTTTCTCGTAATTTGGTACACTAATTAGGACTTCGTATGACCGATATAAGCAAAATTTACGAAGTACATAAAATATTATACGTAAGAAAAATGACTATTGTAAATTACCTGATAATTCTAAAATAATTTTGTTTCGCGCTTTAACACATGGCCGTCATGTTGAATACTTAAGATGTATAGGATAAAGTACAAGAATAACAGTTTTTTATAATTACTATATTTAAAGAAATGTAATCTTTTGGCTTACTGTTGCTAATTAGTTGATATTAAAGTTTTGCAATGCAATGGCTTTCATTTCGGAACTTTTGATTGGTTAGGACTGACTAACGACATCATCCAAGCCATGTGCAAGTATTGTCTTTATAGCATGATTAGTCTGGATATTTTACCAACTACGGCGAGGTGGTTATCGTGCTCATAATATGCTGTCGTTATATTGCATAAGACTTTAAATACATAGATATTATATTTTTGGATTTTGGTACTTTTTGATTCTGGAGGAAAATCATGATAAACATTTTTTTAATATCTCCTTAAAATGGTGTCATGACGACGATTACAATGATCAGATTTCTGTTAAATCTATCTAAAACGGAGAGAAAAGAAAAACTTTGCAGAGACACCAGTGAAAAGGAAAATAAACAGCGTGACTCAGACTTAACGAATCAGCAGAATGCACGATTACTCGCAAGACTGAGGTATAGATTAGTGAGGGTAGTTTCGGTACAAGATCTGGCGGCAAGCCAGAGTGAGGTCGTTACTTGTGTTTACAGCGGCGGAACTCGGGATCAGAGAGGGTTAAACGGCGCTGCTTTGTGAACCTTCCGAGCTTTATCTGGTTTCCGGTCGCTATCTTAGAATCATACAAAACTAAAGTGATCCAGGACTCTTGGTGGTTACTTCAAACGTGACTTTGCATTCTTTGTTTGCATACTTCTCCTAACATTTCTACAACAATATGAGGATAATATAAATAATATTTTTGATTGGCTGAATGTTAGCGAAGCCTATTACTAAACGGGGCTGGAAAATTTAATGTCTATCTGTCTCACAATATCTCGAGATCGAACTGACCTATAAACTTGAAATTTTGAATGAAGCCTCCTTTCTATAAAGGTTACACCGAGTTAAATTATGGTACATTGCCAATCTATGTGATTTAATTCTGCATTATCTAAAATTTTTACATTGGTGTTATGATTTTACATTATGTTATAACCACGATAACAACGAGAAAATTACAAAATAAATAAACTTTTAAACAAAATAAATACAATTATACGACGTTTTAATATGTAATATAGTAACATATGTGGCTTAACTATGAGATTAAATGAGCTACAAACTGAAATTTCGCAGAAATATGCTTAACACAGGAGTAAACATTAACTTTAAAAATATTCGATATTCTTCTATAATATAAACAAAGTATTAGAAAAATAAATTAGAAGTATTAGAAAAAATACAACTATACACATTTTGTGTGTCGGTTAAATGGAACGAAAACAAACAATGATGTACACAGGATACTACAATGTAAGATGTACGATGTACAATGATGTACGTTTTATACTTATTGCTTAAAAACCATTCAATTCAAAGCAAATAATCAACGAATCAGTAATCAAATAGCATATAAGAGATCAGGTAACTTGCTAAGTATTTAATGTTTTGCAATTAAAAAAACAATGGAAGCTTGATTATATTTAAGTGTCATATTTTATTTATTTTGTCCTTACCCAAATAATGATGCTATGCATAAATTAGTTGTCCAAGAATGTAAAACCATTTTTGTCTTGACACCAAAATAGATCAAAATAAACACTGATATTTGATCCAAGGGTAGCACTCCTGAGATTAGCTGCCACCCCTTCAGACCACGTGATCAAACATTAACACAACTGATTCTGTGGACTCAAGAGTTTCTCAGATAAAACGTTGGGACAAAAACAGCGTTTATTCACAATCCAAAACAATGGGTTTCCTTGTTTTATAGCCAGTAATCTTTTATCTTCCCATCTTTACAATACAAAGCCATATATCTGTTATTGTCTATCCTTCTTATTGCTATCAACTAGAAGGCCAAAAACGATTAATTGTTGTACAATAATATCTTGAAACCAAAGCTAAGTAGACATAAATGTCTGGGATTCAGAGTAGATCATATATTGCTTGGCCTGTGAGGTGACCCACACGTAACATGGGTACTCGTCCTAAAGTTAATATGTGCTACAAATAAATGGATATTAAATTTTATTAAAACTGTATCCTAAAACTGTTTTATGAACCTCACTTAAAATGGACGACAAAGTTTGCGCTATGATTGAATCTTTATATGTGATTAGTTTGTTATTTAAGTTTAATTCTTTGATTACCAACATGCTTTATAAAGAACTTTAGATATTACACAAAGTCATATTTGCTAGCATTGACATGTTTTACTGAATTCAAAAACTAGAACCAAATTCTATCACTTAGTAGATTATAACCATTAAAATTTCATTAATTCAACACACATTATATTTGTAGGTGTCAATATCGTGGCCTACGCTGATATTAAATTTGTATTTTTTTCATTCCTAATTCATTAAAATGCGTTGTTAAAATTTACCATACAAAGGAAATAGCACTATATTTCAAATACTGATTTCAGTGGTGTGAAGAGTGTTTATGATTTGTCTCCAGTCACATATATTTTTGCCGGCTGGTAAATAATTTATAATCTGTAAATAAATTATCGCATAAAATTAACTTTAACGTACATGTACATAGGTTTAGAACCGGTACCTGCGGTGGTCCAAATCATACCAACCTAATGTAAAAGTTTTGTCTAATGGCACTCTTAAATCAATTGGTATATAACAAGATCTTTGGAAAATGTTTTATATTTTTTAATTGCTTCAAATAGAATATTCTACCGATCAGGAATAATAACAATTAACATTTTTCTTCAGTGTTTCATCACAGTTTTACGTTTCCCGTTGTAGATAATATTTTAAAATTTATATAGTAGAGCTGCCTAAACTGTGTTGACGACTTTGTAAAAGGTAATATTGACAACCATCACATCAAGCCTAAGAAATGTATTATGAAGGAAAATTATGTAAGTAAACTTGGTTGTTTTGAAAAAGCTCCACCGCGCGCTACTCCGCATTGTGCTTCGCACAGGATATCCGGTAATGCGCTCGCTTCCGGCACATTGCGCGACGCGCGTTACATTACTACGTGTAAACATTATTAATGAACACGCGTTGGTAATGTTGTACATGGACTATATTGAGGTTATAAATAATCTGATATCAGTTACACTATTTATTGACAGAGATTTACTCGAGGGCTGGAAATATTTCATTTCTGTCCGTCTGTCGAGAATGACGTAATCTATAGACGTTTTTTCCATAAAGCCTATTTTCTGTATGGCTAACTTCGAGTTCGGTAATGGTGTGTCAATCCAGGGATTTTCGCTATACTTTGGTTAACGTTTTCGTACTAGTCTGAAAGGTAACCAAATGGCAACCATGATGGCAACCAAAATAAATCAAACTGAGTAACATCGTAACACATGTAGCCTAACTATTTGTAAGATATTTTGAGAAAGATTCCACCTGTATACTTTAAGTTTAGCATGAAATATTTCTTCATAATCGAGAGTAAGTCCTATGATGGTTCATGTTCATCCATTGTATTTGTCTAAGCATTATTTAAGCGTATCACTGGGTAAAATAGGCTGGCACAATTTCTATTTCGTCACCAGGAGAGACGTAAAGGATGTTTCGCTGTATTATTGCCTGTACTTCTGTAGAACACCTCAAGAATAAAATGATCTATAGACTTATAATTTTACATCCAATCTTTGCTGGTACGTGACACGTGGTATACTATACTTCTACACCGTTTGAAATTGGAACATGTACAAGTTTTAACGTTTCAACTATTGTAATAGTACACTTTTGGCAGTTTTGTGGGAAGTTAACTATGTCAAGTAAACCATATAAACCAATATATTAAAAATGTCAACTGTTTTTTTTCATAAAGGAATTAAAAAAATATCTTATGACGTGTTTGATATTATTTATTACATAAGAAATAAATTTTTCATTGTTTAGTACTGCAAAGTTAAAAATTAAATGGCTCATTTCAAAATAAAACCATGAGATATATTACGGTGTGTTTTGAACATGTTGGTTAGCTAAGGATAACTACTATCCACGGGAAAGGTAATACATTAGGCTAAAGTATCTTGAAATAGAGCGAACGTTTACAACACAAGAGGTGTTGCTAGTGTCTTAAGCTGCTAACTTAGTTAAGATCAGAAACTCGATCTCCCGCCTTAACAGTGTTAATTAACACAACTCAAGTAGATTGGATGTGGAGAAACAACCCGCCTTCCAACAGTCAGTCTTGCGCAGACAACTTACTGATAACAGCTAGGCGTAATCACTGATAACACAAGTTGGCATTTAAGTTAATAAATTTAGGTTGTTGACAGAGATATACATTAGAAACATAATTTTATAAGTATTGTTAAAACATTATTTAGTGAAATAAGTAATACATATTGAATACTAAGAATGTGCTCAACATTGTTAATTTATTTGTTTAATCGTTGTATTTTACAAAATATATAATACAACTTTTCGAGGATTGAAATATATTCTCTTTGTTGGATGGGGAAATTGGTAATTTAAAAAGAAGTGCATTATTTCTCATCTTTTTGCCTTCTTTGTTATTTCTTTTAATGTAATAACTATTTATCCACCTGATAAATATGACATATTTCAATTCTCAAAACGTTGTGTTATACACTTTAGTTACTAAAATTATACGTTTTTAAATATATCATGGCATGATATAAATTTCAATCGTGTAATATAACTAATATGTATAGCTACAGGATAATTGAAAAAACGATTAAAGCTCTCATAATGTCTTATTAGCTTTTGGATGCTAAGTCTTAGGTCCGTAAATTCACTGCAGGTCTAAGTTTTGGGGAGCAAAGAAACATTTTGTTCAGTTACTATAGTTATTTTCTAGGATATTGTATACTTCTTATTCAAACTGAAACCCGTCACTTTAAAAACTTTAGTACGCTTGATTCTGTTGGTCAGGATAAGCATGCAAGAGGCATTAAAGTTGTATAATAAGGTAGCTGCGTATGTTGACATCTAGCTTCGTAAAAAATATTTTTATCCGAAATGTTATCCATTCCTTCTGTTCCTTCTTTTTTAAACTTTTCTAGGTGTCAACAAGAATATCAATACTTCATACGTTCCTGTGTATTTTGATGGTTCTATTTTATTAATTGTTACGACTTATCTGTTTGCAGTAACAAAATTTTATTCATACGTGTTACAAAGCCATGAAACGAATGTTATTGAAAACTGGATTTTGCGATTTTTTTAATAAAAAAAAACACTAAAATATAAATTGGAAAGGAAGAATTACTGGGGCTGAACTTCACTAAAACCAAAATAAAAAAATGTTGTCTTTAAAAACCATCACTGAAACAATCCACCGAAAATAGTTAGTACAGCTTGAATTTATAGCAAAAAGAATCAGAAAAAGAGACACGTACATAGACAAACAATAAAATTTCTTTAAGTTTTGTTTCAGACGCACTAAGAGAAACTTTGGGATGCAAACCCTTTGATCCGGAAGCTATATATTTCCATTTTCAATCATATATTCCAGGTTTCATCTGAAGAAGTGCCATAAACTAATTCAAATAATGTTGTATAAGCATTATTAACAAATAAGTTGTGAAATTCCCAAATCTTCTAATTGGTGAAATATTGTTCAGTAAACAATTGCTGCATGCTATACTAAAATGTGACGCCAAATGTTTATCTTAAATGTAGATCTATGAGTTTCGTTATGTAATTCTAATTCAAATTCCTAATTATGGTCAGACAGGTTTGGGTTAAGAACCACGAATAAAAAAACTAGGACAGTAAATTAAAACTAGCTAGTATTCCTATAATATTAAAGTTGGAGCATGTTAAGGAAGATATCACGATGACATGGTCTCGCACATGTTTTTAGAAAATATATTCAAACAATAAAACATACATTGTACAATATATGCTTAAAATTGATTTCGAGTGTTAGTATAAATTTCCTATAATCAGTGAATAAAACACAGTACATATTTTGGTGTTACTTTGATCAATCTTTAAAATTAAAACACACAACACGAATATCAGACAACTGAACTTAGAGGTTCCCATATTATGAGTGGACGTGGAAGACTCATTTATAGTTATAATTCTCAGCTGAGCTCCGGAAATCAATTTTATTAGGTTAAGAACTATAATACCCAGTATTATTACACACAATTATCTTATGAAATGAATGTTATCAAACTAATTTTTTCATAATAATTGAAATAAACTTCTTAATATAACCCAATCCAGATATTTTCGTACAGTAATATTTATTAGCTCTAAAGACGTAAATTTTGTATTTGTGTAGCAAAGAATGTAATCATTTCAGTTATTGCGTAGAGAAATTCCGAAATTTTAACAAGCGTTTAACAACTTACAGAAGTTTAATATGTTTAGAATTCTGCTGTGTTTGACATTTATACTATTTCTATTGTAGCAATATAAAATGTTTTTAATTGAGTGAGATATATCTTAGAGCGTAGCATAATGCGCTTACCAACATAATTCTAATTTCAGAGTAATATTAAGTGTAATACACTAAAGAAGTACTGTTTAACTGCTAGATTAATGAATTACGCATGTACCTGTTCAATACGGATCATAAGTGGTTTATACACCACAAAGCTATGAAAATGAGTGTCGGTGAAGCCATAAACGATAAACGATAAACTTATCTTAACAAAGCATAGAACGCACGATATGGCAAACCACTAGGGCTGATTAAAGTCCAATTCATCTCTAGTTGAATTACTTGGCTGTATATATTCATTTCTTTAAAAACTGGAATCATGAAAAAATAATATTCAAATCAAAATTGTCTCTACAAGGAGATGCAAAAGTGTAGATCACTCTTATTAAATTCGTTTGGTGCATGCAATAATAATGGTGTCCAATATGGGGATTGTATAATTGGGAGAAAACAAATTTCGGAGCCATGGTGACAGTAGCGGCCATGTAGGTATCTTGGATTTGAGTAGAAATTTACAAATATGAGAGTGGAATGGGAAGTTTGTATTTTGATATCTATAATTGTGTAGCATTTATTGACTGTAAAAACCTTACCTGCAGGCTTTACAAAGTTATAAGTCCTACCCAAATAAAGATACAACAAAATTGGCTTTACAAATTGAATTTCTGAAAATTAAAAGTTGGAAATATCTTGGAACACGACACTCTTCTCCTTTGGAAATTGTACCCAAATCCAAGATAGCCGCCGCTGTCACCAGAGCTTTTGAAACTTGCATCCCCTCTACAGACTTCTTATGTTAACACTCCAATGATTACTTCCACCCTTTGACTTTTATATGAGAGTATCTAAAGTGTTCTCTCAATGTGTATATTTATTAAACTACCACAATATCATATTTGTACCTTGCGAAATAATTCAAATTAAAGAAATATACTGGATTTCTAGGAATAAATTCAATGATAACTACATATAGCTGGTTTTCCAAAAAAGATATAAGTTTGTTTCAGTATTTTTGTACTACAATAGCATTTTATTACTACACAATGATTGAACTATAAATACCCAAGAAAACTGTAAAATGGAGAAATAATCCTTGAACGTAATTTTTAAGAATACGTTGTAGAATTTGATAAAAGTAAAATTCAATAAACAAGAAACAATTAGTTTCTTTGGTAATTGATACTTAAATAACACAAAGTTTTTGCGAGTCAAAACTTTCACATTGATAAAGGGTTGAAAGTACTTTATAAGTACTTAAATAAGTTACAAATTAATGTTGTGTAAGTAATAGCAAACTAAATAAAAATAATAACTGCTACAAACATCAGACTTACTCTTTATAAAATATCCACTTTAGCAGAATAACAAACTGTACACGTACGATTACATAAAACAAAATAACCACGTCAGTGTAATTTTGTATTCTGTTTATGTTTAACAGTTAGAGCGTATTTTAACGAGCTTTTAATTATTTAATAAAAAAAAGTATAAGGTTTCATGTTTGTTCATGTCTATTATGAACTAGCTAACGTGCATTACAAGTTTGAGTTAGACCGTTCCTAACTAAATATGTTCAAGTGCAAAGCTTTTTGCCACTATCAACCCTTCTCTGAAACATGTTCTTTACAGTCCAATGAGCATACCAGAGCAGAACCCGATATACTAGGATTCTTTATTGAGAAGCATTAGTTCTTAATGAAATTTCTAAACTTTTTTAGAAGGAAACTTTTTAACAATAGGAAATGTCTGAAATCATTTTCAGAACATTTTAGCAACAATTACACTCATACGACAACGATAACATCTATACTATTGAGACGTGACTTTGCTCCTCGTCTTATTACTTCTACAGGTAAATGGTAATTAATGGTAATATAAATGGTAGCCTATCGTCATGTCCTGACTAGAATACTCATTCCATGGAATCGAATCGTTCATAACGTGAGTTTTCACCATAGTAATGTTCGTGTTTCCTCCTGGAACTTCATACGGAATGACATATTTAGAAAATTATTTTGGGGGGGAAGGGTGTTGTCACACTGAGTGGTTTAAGAGATATGGAATACCCTCCTAAATTATTGACTCAAGAATCTTTTCTAGGCTATTGGTGATTTTTAAGACCAAATTAATGTGTTCTGGCTAACAAAACTACTAGGTGCAAAATTTTTATGTTTTTCTTTCAACCTTTCAGGAGGGGGAAGCTTAAACTACAAACCAAGTTTTATTAGCTCCTTTAACAAAACTTAAACAGACAAGGCTTACAATATAACTGCACTATGCATAATAGCCTTATTTATAATATGCAAAAAGCTTTTGTATTGCTGTTCGTAAACACCTGAATTACAATTTGCTAATTTAATTGATAGGCCAAGTTGGTTCAATTACGTTCATTGCTCAAACTTAAATTCCCTGCACTCTTACATCTAATAAAAAATGTAATAACTTTTTTTCAAACAAGGTTCTCTAAGTTGACTCAACCCAGCACATCGTCCGATTTAAATTAAAACTCTGCGTGCGTCTGTGCAAACTGCATCTTTTGGATTGAATGCTCAAAATCTTTTTTCTTGCTGTAATTAGGGTGACATATTCAAGACTTTTAATACAAGGTAAATTTTAAGTGTGGCATTCTCTTGTAAAACATTTAACTTAACCGGAACCACGTTTATAAATACATCAAAAACGTCCTCAGGTTTACACATTGAAAATTGTTAAACCATTCAAAAGTCATAGTTCGCAAATAAAACTTTGTCGTATTAAGCATGTAAGAAAGGTGTTTGAAAAGTTTCTGTATTGTTTACCACGAGGTAAAAGGATATCTTGCGTAATCATTGATCGAATTATAAAGCTTATAACGAAATATGCTTAATCGATTGAGACCCATTATTTCCAAGAATCCGGTAAATGATGGCTGTGGAAATACGAGAGCCTGCAAGTGACAGGCAAATTCTCTCCTTTTATTCCTTTAAATGTGAACTCAAGCCCTTTTCAACACAGTCACTTGGGGAGATTATTGGTAGCATTTAACGTTCGTGTGAGATTGAATCGGAACGTAGGAAATATAACAGATAAGTCAAGCTGATTATCACTTCCAGTAAATTAGATCTTTAAACGGAATAAGATAATAATAACAGTTCATTTGGAAACTACTTATTTATTCGAATATTTAATACCATAACTGATTACGTTTGCGGGAATATGAATAGTTGTTGGACGTTATGAAATGATATCCTACGAATTGTTGAACAATATTGAATCCAATTTATATCCTACACACAGCGTTCAATTGCTTTAGTCTCTAGGGGTGTGTTTATCACGTTTCTCCTACTAGAAGTGGAAGTAAATAATTAAAACGCAGTACATTTTTAGCACACATAGTACACAATTTTGGCCTCTACGCTTGAAACTATTTTTAAGATAAAGCTTGAGCAACTCTGATGATATTTAAGACATATTATTGTGTTTGTGCCTAAACCACCCCCTGTTCCGTATTGGCAGTGAACACAGTAGCTTTGTCCTCTCACACTGGTAATCATTAAATCTTAAAAAATCTCATCATTTTTACGATGGAGTTATCAACTTTTCCATATCTCATTGTATTTTTGTGTTCCATCTTCACCAGTTGAATGTGTACTGCTCTGCCTTCATGTTATCATATACAGGATAGTTACTTTCCTGACTGTCTCATAATATGTCTGGAACATCCACTATAAAATTATATTATTAAAAGATTATATTTTATTTACCCCTATTTTCTCTTTCAAAATGGAATCTACCTAATGTATTAATAATGCTGCAATGCTCCACAATGTGACTGACTCTAGAAGACCTGTTTGATTCATTAGTTATTCCCAGTCATTCAGTTTTACTGAGTTTCAGTTTGAAAAGGGATTCATACTTCTTCTGTAATGTAAACTCTTGCCTGAAAAAAATGAGTAAATTGTAAATCATGTAAAGATATCATATTAAATTATTAGAAAACCTCGAAAATATAAACTCAATGGTAGGTATATTACATACAGAAAATCAAACTAGTCAAATCAGCCCTTTGGTAGCAATTCTCCATAAACTCACAATAAACTTCTCCATAAATTCAACTAACACGATCTCCAGAACCAAAAACCACCCCCATTCAAAATGTTACATATAAAGTGTCCTCGAAAACTTTTCCAAACTTTTCAGGTACTATTCCCGAATTAAAGACAAATCAAAATATCATATTCTAAAATTAGAAAACTTAATAGTTACTCGAACGTCCACCATGTTGTAATTATAGCTTGTTTATTTTTATTTTAGAACTGTTTCTGTAATAAGTTGAAATTTGGTTCATAGCTTTATTACAAAATTTTATTTTCTAATTACAGTAAACATAAACAAATGTTTACAAAATTTATTTTCAAAATGGTGGCATATTTCTTTATGTGTTATTATCTTAACAACGACAATAAATACGAAAGCTACTGTTATAAAATTTTCTTTAGACAGTTGAATTAAAAATCCCATGATATCAAGTTTAATAAAGTTTTATCGGTTTAGAAATAACTGAAATAATTTGCTTTTAAAAGCCATTTAATAAGCAATATAGACTGTCATTATTTGACAGCACTGCTTTGTGAGCCACAAAGATTATCAGTTTTAATTTTAGCTGCTCTAATCAGGTGATTGTTACATTACCTTGATGGACTGAGGTCCTAATATTGTAGGGTTTGGGGTTCTTTTAAAAAAACGAATATTGAAATAAAACACCTCTATAACCTGTAAAAAACTCTATTTACATAGCACACATTTATTTAAATATTACAACAGAGTACAAAATGATTTTTAAGTAAAATATAAATATTTCCTGCTGAAAAGTTTTAGTTCCAGTATTAAATAAGCGATGCCAATCTCAGATATGAATATTGAGATATTCCCACTGCCAGTTTCATTTCCAAATTTGATTTTATACTATATTTTCATAAAAACAATAACGTCGACAAGATTCAGGGATTTATTAAAAATCAGTTTACATTATTTGGACTTCAGAGACACCTATACTACAACCTACAGTATATCTAGATGTGGATGCTAACAGTCTCATTCAGGTGCAGACCGTGATTAAACGTACTCCACTTCACTTAAAACACACTATTAGTTTGTAGTCAAAGTATCTATGATATTGAATTAATAAAAAATGTCCATTTTGAGCTTCTTCCTTGCTGAAATATTATCTGGATATCTTCAGGCGAAGTCTGTGACAGCGTAAAATTCCAGTGAAAGGTGAGCTGAAGCAAAACTCATCATTCACGTTGATTTCAACTTTTCCAAGTATTACTAATTTTGTTCAATAAGCACTAAAGTAAGTAGAATTGTGGACTTATTATATTGTTTTTGAGTCAACAGTTCATGGTTTTTGGCCTTTTGATTTCTTCATGTAAAGATATTTTATGAACGAAGAATGAGTAAGCTTACAACGCACCCCTGTTACTAAAAAAAATTTAAAATATTTGGTTTCTTATATCAGATCTAACCACTCGGCCATCCTGCTACACAAAATCAATATTTCATAACAAACAGTGCCAGTGCTTGGTTGGCGGAAACAAGCGCCGTACCGGATGTCCGGTTGTGGAGTTGAGCGGCGCGGCGCTGCGCTGCACGGTGGCTGTGGCTGCTGCGCCATATGTTATATGACATGTTTTTGTGTGTGCATGTCCCAGTTAGCGAACCGTGCGAGAGTAAATATTGCACTGAGAGTTGTAATGTAACTTGCATTACCTTTCTACAATACGGCCGCAAACGTCACCAGAGGCGTTTTGTAGAATGCAGCACTCTGCTATTTTTGTCTTCCTGTTATTTTTAAACCTTATTTGGATTTGGTCGGTAGAGTAGCCAAGCATACATCGATATAGGTTTTTTAAAACCCCTCATTTGCACTGAACAATAATTTTTCGACAGGTATCTAACAGGTATCTTTTATTTCTCAGTGGGAAAGTAATCAATGTGACACGTGAGGAAATGTATAGTTATGTCGTAATCGATGTAAATATAATTACGTGTCGTTTTGTAAGATTATAAAATTATAAAAAGCATGATTATCTATATACCTTGCTCATACACACTCAATGCCACTTATTACTAATTCTCCAGCTTCCCAATATTTCAGTAAATTATTATTTTATATATGTAGGCCTCACGACTTAAACACAAAAACTAAAGAACTGTAATAAAGATCTAACATTTACAGGGATTCAAATGGGATTGAACCCTTAAAAGAACATATTTCCGTTTTCAAACTTCCTGATGGCCTAGAGTAATGACATTTGAAATACATGTGCTCTCAAGAGACAAATAAAAACTACGTTATTGAAGATCAACTTCTCATTGGTGCGTAAATAGGATTGCAACGCCTAAAAGAGCTATGTTTTCGTTTTTAAATTTATGATGATTTCTAAAGGTGTAAAATAAACACATGAGTATTAGGCTCTCAATGACTACTGGCATCGGAATTATTTGAGATCGTAAGTATATTGCATTGGCCGGAAGGAGTTACTTATACTAAATTAACTTTTCAGAATGATTTCTTTACGTATATTGTCTCTTGAACAGAACAAGGTAAACGCTTGCATGTCGGAAGAATATTAACAGGGGAAAAAGACACGTTTTTATTAAAGCAGGCTTCTCAGAACGAGTATGTACATATGTTTTAGATCGTGGGAACAAGGCAAATTATATTATGTCGTTTGAAATATAATCAATTATACTATAAATGCTTCTTTACGTTATAATAGCCAGTGGCAGTTTTGTTTAGCTTTTGTCAATGAACTTTGAATTAATATGCTTTGAACATGTCCACTTCCAAATTAAAATTATCATAGTGTCCTATTTATTACATCGTAAGTCCTTTTAATACGATTTAAAAGGACTTAAAATTACTACACTCAGGCCTGAAATAAGTCAGTGTTACTGAAATTGTTGGCGCTAATCTTTTCAATAATGTGTATATCATTGGCATTCATAAGAACTGATTCACTTCCAGAATTAGGTACCATAAAACATTGCTCATTAATGTCTAATCGAACAAAATGAATCAAGAGACTGGAATATCTTTCAGTGATTCCAACTTTTTATGTATTATGCCATTTACATAGAATAAATTGTACCAGTGAGGTGCCTTTTATTCAATAGGTAATCGTGTACAAATTCGTGGATAACTGCTAGTATAAATATGAAATACAAAATTAGGCTTAAACAAAAAAGTTAATTGAATAAATTTAAATTTCTCTTTTGCGGTTCAGCAAGCCTAAAATTATGGTTAAGGATAAGGATTTAGCCGAGTTTAGCGTCGAGCACGCTTGAGGGTGAGTTGGTGTTGATAGCAATATTTAATATAGTTGGGCTGGAGTTAATAAACAAATATATGTTTATTTCTGATGTATTTGTATTATAACTAAAGAATCTCTGTTTTCAAAAAAGGTTTCACCAAAAATCCGTTTTCAGCGCAGCTTGCTTCTATTGAATTTCTGTTTATGACTTCATTATGACCCACTGAGATATCTAAACGAATGGTGGACTAAGGTCTGACTGGTAATTTTTAGATGGCAGAGTGTATCAATCAATGTAAGTGTGATAATAAAAAAAATGGATTTTTATCAATACAACAACCCTTATACAAATTTACATCCAGTAGTAAGAGAAACGTAAGTTGTGGTACAACATAATGTAAGAAATCCAATTCCTAGTATGTTGCACTGTGTATACGTATTTTATTCTGCTGTAAACTAAGTTTAAAATAGTTGGGTTGGTAAGTGCATTAGTTCCGTGAGTAATACAAACTTCTCACTCAGTACTGACAAGTTACAAAACTTCAATTTCCATCACATTCCGGTCTCAATATCCAGACCACTCTCTAATATAATTTTAGCGATATTATTCTTATGCTATGTCAACATCATTATCAACTTCTTAATTATTGACAGTCCAGTAGTTACTATTAGCATTGCGTAACAGCGTTGCTTCATTGCGTAACAGAGACAGTGAATTCCACTTTGCAGCACTGAGACATTAAGCTTTACCCCCCTTCTCTGGCTCAGGTTTACTAATGCCTCATCTATTCCTTAGTCTTCAGATATAGTGATTAAGGGGATGTGCTCGCTACTATGACTTCTCAATGGTAGACATCTGGAATAGATGGTTTTACCCCTAAACAGTGGAATGCAGTTTCAGCATCCTCTTTTATTCTTAGTCTTCACTCTGATGGCTCTGATTAGGACAAAAACTATTGCTACCAAAATCAAACTCCGTCCAACCATTCAACATTTAACACATTATGATCTCTGCTAGGTTTATTTTGGTATTAACACTAGATCTTGGTACACTAAATTACTACTCGTAGGATGTAAGTGTTATGAGGATGCTAGCTTGATTCCAATGTGCTTTCAATAAACATATCGTAGTTCTAAGTGTACTTTGTCCACAAGTTTGGTCAAAGCAATTACGATTTTATTATGCATATGAAGATGTCAAGATAAATTGATCCGTAATAAAGAAAAGAAACCTGAGATTTAAAGTAAAAACGTATAGAAAATAAACAATAATGCTAACAATAATTTAAATGGTAAACTACTTACAAATTGTGTTGTTTAGTGAATTTAAAACTGAAACCTGATGTATGGTTTTCTATTGAAACTGACCAAGACTTCTGATTATACAATTTGATGTATAAAGTATTTGTCCTTTAATCCTACATACAGCTGGGAGGAGAACGAAGCCATATGCGCCCCGTCACGAGATTGAAGGAGGCAAGTGGTATTAAAGCGCCGCTGGCAGTCAGCATGGCCCGGCCCGCTGCGTTTTCCGTTTAGTTATATGCCGAGCTGAAACCGCAGCGACAGCCGCTTTCTTGTGGCCGGCAACTTCGTACTCTGTCATACTTGTGAATCGGTCTCGACCCTCGACAAGACTTTCTGTCTCGATCATTGTATTATGTAAGTGTGTGCTTGCCATTCAAATATATCCTCCTTCTACATTTTTGTAAAATTTAACGCTAATATTAATGTATTATTATTACAGTACGGATGTTTTTAAAACGTGGATAGAATAATAGATACAGATGGTTTCATCACATAAAGAAAACATTTTTGTTTTTGGCATGCATGGCGTTTTACGAGCAATGTGAAGCCGAACCTGAAAATACGTTTAGGACACTTTTGCTTTCACGTGATGCAGAAATAACATTTTTACCATACTAAAACCATATGTTTACATAATGAATCACCATAGTCATATTGATATTTCAATATCAAAATATCCGTTATTTACTTTTACTAAAACAATAGCACTGATTGAGATTAGCGCACTGATACAATAATTTCATGGGCTAACTCAAGTACAAAAAGCACCAGCTTACTTGTGCTGGTGCAATCATCAGACATGTTTTCCGTACTTCGAGGATATATCTGGCTTATTTCAAGCACGAACAAATTCAAATGTCAGAAAAAAATCCTGTTTCCTTCACAATCCTTCCATCGTCAAAAACAAACTTTAAATAACGTATTTCAAGCAGTTTGATTTTTCTTAGCAATAGGAATGGTCTTAAGTATATGACAAAAAACCTCTAGAGGCAAGCAAAGCCTGAGATAAGAACCTATAACAGATGTTGGAACTACATTCCACTGCTTAAAGGTAGCGTCATAAAAGCCAGCATATGCAGACTTTGGTAGCAAAGGTTCCTTGTAATCACTACACCTCCGACGGAAGAAAACCACAACCACGAGTCACCGGTCTGTCTAAGTAAGATAAGGATGACTGGTGACAAAAGAAGCTCGATGTCTCAACCAGAGTATGACCCAGAGGAACTTTCATGAAGCTCCGCTTTGATAACTTTTAAGACCCTAGTAATGATATTGACATAGCGTAACAAAGAGATCGCTAAATTAACCTTAATTATAGAACAGAGTAGTATAGATATTGGAACCAGAACGTGATTGAAATTGAAGTTTTGTAACTTGTCAGTACGGAGTGAGAAGTTTGTATTACACACGAAACTAATGCACTTACAAACTTAACTATTTTAAACTTGGTTTAGTGCGGAATAGAAATATATACATATACGGTTTTCTGATAAAACTTTCTTCTAAAAAGTAGAAGAAATTCTGTAGCAACTGATTGATCTTAAAAGACTAAATACAACAAAAACATGTTAATATTGAAGTGTACAATGTAACACCACCGCATTCTTCATAGAGTCAAATGTTTTGTAGAATAAAATAAGTGTAAAGTGTTTACATTGAAAACATTTACTATATATATATATATATATATATATATATATATATATATATATATATATATATATATATATAAATTGTCACACTAACATTGATTCGTTCCTTTCCTCCAAAATGAGTAACTTGACATCATCTTATCATTGATTTTAGTATCCCAGGAGCTCTTGTAACTTGTTATGAACTCATCAAGATAAAATGCACTGCAGCCAAGAGGCGTTTGAGCAGATCTCCAAACTGGTTTTTGTTGTTAGAATGTTTCGTACAAGTAACGCTATATTTATACGGTCCAATCCATATCATATTCTTTATGTTACCACATATACAGGACTTTTAACCACGAATATCTAAAACTATTGTTTACTTGCAACAAGCCTTTTTCACAAAACCTGCATTATTGTTACCCATTGTTACTCCACCAATAAAATCCTAACGAGGCAACTCAATCCAAACAAAAATAGCAAGGGAGGCAAGACAAAAATAGCAAGAGAGTGCTGTATTCAACAAACCCCTGTAGTGGCGTTAGCAGCCGTATTGTAGAAAGCTAATGCAAGTTACATTACAACTCTCAGTGCAATATTTACTCTCGCACGGTTCGCTAACTGGGACATGCACACACAAAAACATGTCATATAACATATGGCGCAGCAGCCACAGCCACCGTGCAGCGCAGCGCCGCGCCGCTCAACTCCACAACCGGACATCCGGTACGGCGCTTGTTTCCGCCAACCAAGCACTGGTACTGTTTGTTATGAAATATTGATTTTGTGTAGCAGGATGGCCGAGTGGTTAGATCTGATATAAGAAACAAAATATTTTAAAGTTTGTTTTCTTACAAGGCTATTGTAGACTGCTACATTTCCGTTCGTTAAAAAACCTCCATATAATTGAAAGAAATATACAGGGTGGCGCAAAAGTCACTGGACAGTTGGTTAAAACAAGACTAGATTTATTTGAAATTACTTTTATTACAAACAATACTTACAATTATTTTTATATTAAAATTGTTTTCCGTCTTCATTAATACATCTTTGAAGTCTTTATGGAATACTGTTACATACTCTACGGCATAGTGTGGAATCATTGTCCAAATCATAAAATGCGTCATGTATGTAGTATTTCAGTTCGTCAATAGTATGAGGCTTTCGAGAATAAACAGAGTCCTTGACTACTCCCATAGGAAAAAATCCATTGGTGTGATATCTGGTGAACGTGGGGGCATGACAATATCTGCCCTTCGACCAATAACTTTTTTTTGGAAACGTTCGTTAAAATAATCGCGAACGGCAGTGGCGTAATGTGGTGGAGCACCATCGTGTTGAAAGTTTTTGACACGTGTCAGTTTTAAACACGTGTCACAGATGAACTCACTAGTTCGATTGTTGTGTGTTTCATTGCATTTCATTGCCAACTTAAAAACGCATAATTACAAACATTTAGTAATACCAACATCACGGACGAAAACTATTGTACTACGTCTTGCTCTTATTTTGTTCTTCTTTTAACCAACTGTCCAGTGACTTTTGCGCCACCCTGTATACGAGCAGTTAGGCCCTAAATAATGTTATAAAACTACAATTTTAATTATTCTAACCCAATGTATTCATAGTGAATCATTTGGTAATGTCTTATTTGTTTAACGTTCACTTATATCGTTAAGACAGCTAGAATACGCATCTACACACACATATCTATGGAACCATCTTTGTTATGCATTAACTATTCATATTCACAATAAAATGATATCACACTGCTATTGAGATTGAGTTTTCTTACGATAACCCCGATACGATAGTTTTCTTAAAGACGCTAGGAAGAGATAGGGCTCTAACAACACACACAACCAGAAAGGGAAGTTTTTTTTACTTCTACCCCCATGGCATGGTGAATGGAAAGAGAAATACTGTTTGTGTAGGACAAAACTCATTAAGATCGATGTCTCCATGAGGGAAGACAACGACAGTGCCACCCACGTATCTCCATCAAATCCTCGGCTAAGAAGCCGTTTTTGCTCAAATTCTTGCATAAAGATATTTGCGAAAACGAGCGAAAGAGGAGATCCGATCACCATTCCCTCGTATTGGCTGTGAAAGTTACACTATTGTTTAAAATAGCTACATTAGGTGCATAGCTCCATCTGTTTCCATAATTGGGTGGATGGGAAGTTTTTCTCCTTTAGTGTTTAATCTTATTTTTGCCGTATCTCAATTATTTTTATTGTTTCTAGAACTGGTGCATTAGTGAACAGATTTTCAACGTCACAGTTAACTAACCTATAGGGGTCAGCAAGATTAAAAGTTTTGACTTCTCAACGAAGTTTTTTTTATATTTTAATAACAGATTTTTTCATAGAAGTGGTGTCAGGATGTCCAATAGGAGATTAGATATTTCCTTACACTATAACTAATTCCGTTAACTAATTGAAAACGCCTGGTCTGGACTCCAAGCAACTTTCGGGTATGTTTGAATCCTTTTATTTCCCTTCTTTTCTTCATTCTGTTCTTTATTTTTGTATTTTTGAAACGTTATGTTATACGTTTTGTAACAAATAACGGAGGTAAATATCCAAAATCCTGTTATCCTATCAAATCTTAACTTGTTGGTATGCACAACTAAATAGAATCTTACATACATATTTACATGTAAATCCATTTGATGATAAAAAATATTTCCCAAAGCAGATCCGAAATTGGTGATTGCTGGCAGGCAAGCCGACTTTCAATCGGTGACTGGAACTTCGCAATCACTTATAATGAAGGAGAAGTTCTGTAATTAAATATGGAAGTGTTGAACACTTGAGACACTTTGACAGGAGATGAAGAGCTCGTTATCACTGATTGGGAAACAGTGGAAGTTAACCGACTGTGTTTTTAATTTAATTCTGGTCCTATAAGCTTGCTATAATAATTATTTGGATTTAAATAGACTTTGAATTAGCATATTTATTTTAGGGAATATATGTACATTCGACTATGTGCTAGTTATGAACATAGAATCATTATAAATAAGGATTAAATATAACAATATGTATATCTTTCGTATAGATGAAAAAAGTACTTTTAAAATGTGAATAGTATATATATATATATATATATATATATATATATATATATATATATATATATATATATATATATATATCTAGTTGTATATTCGTTAATAGTTTTGAAGTTTAATTTTAAAAAGAAGCTATGCTAGTGTTCATATATAGACAAATCTAAAGTATTGGAAGGTATAGTATTAATTTTAAGCCCAACAGGATTGTAAGGTGAGTTCTTAATTAATAACAGTTACTGTCATAAAAATCTCTGGTAGATTAAAAGAAAAATTAACTGACTCATAAAATGTATACCCAGCTCCTCTTTATGTCCTTGGACATGAAAAAAGGAAAAATATATGATATAATATGTCAGTGGAGTCTGGACGTAAATCTCACTCGAGTATTTCAGCAATGCTGCGAGAAGTAGTAGTAATGTAATATGTCAGTAGAATGTGATCCAATACATGAAAGAACCTGGAGGATATCACAGGAACGTATGTATTCAAGAATTCACATAGGATGCGCTAGTTCCTCTTAGATATGTCAGCAATGCTGCGAGAAGTTGCAGTGATGCAATATGTCACTGAGTGTGGTCCAATGTATGAGAACCACCGGGATGCATACATTATCAAGCATTCACACAGGACGCAAATTTCTTTCAGATATGTCAGCAGTGCTGCAACAAGTTGTATGTTATAGTGTAGTTAAATGTTTGAAAGAGCCTCGGGGATGTCACCGCAGCGTACGTTTTCAATCATTCACACACGACGAAAATCTCTCTCGGGTATGTCAGCAGTGCTGCGAGAGGTTGTAGTGATGTAATATGTCAGTAGAGTCTGGTCAAATGTATGAAACAACCTCGGGGATGTCACAGTAGCGTATGTTTTCAAGCATTCACACAGGACGCAAATCTCTCTCGGGTATGTCAGCAGTGCTGCGAGAGGTTGTAATGATGTAATATGTCAGTAGAGTGTGGTGAAATGTATAAAACAACCTCGGGGATGTCACAGTAGCGTATGTTTTCAAGCATTCACACAGGACGCAAATCTCTCTCGGGTATGTCAGTAGTGCTGCGAGAGGTTGTAGTGATGTAATATGTCAGTAGAGTCTGGTCAAATGTATGAAACAACCTCGGGGATGTCACAGTGGTGTATGTTTTCAAGCATTCACACAGGACGCAAATCTCTCTCGGGTATGTCAGCAGTGCTGCGAGCGGTTGTAATGATGTAATATGTCAGTAGAGTCTGGTCAAATGTATGAAACAACCTCGGGGATGTCACAGTAGTGTATGTTTTCAAGCATTCACACAGGACGCAAATCTCTCTCGGGTATGTCAGCAGTGCTGCGAACGGTTGTAATGATGTAATATGTCAGTAGAGTGTGGTCAAATGTATGAAACCACCTCGGGGATGTCACAGTAGTGTATGTTTTTCAAGCATTCACACAGGACGCAAATCTCTCTCGGGTATGTCAGCAGTGCTGCGAGCGGTTGTAATGATGTAATATGTCAGTAGAGTCTGGTCAAATGTATGAAACAACCTCGGGGATGTCACAGTAGCGTATGTTTTCAAGCATTCACACAGGACGCAAATCTCTCTCGGGTATGTCAGCAGTGCTGCGAGAGGTTGTAGTGATGTAATATGTCAGTAGAGTCTGGTCAAATGTATGAAACAACCTCGGGGATGTCACAGTAGCGTATGTTTTCAAGCATTCACACAGGACGCAAATCTCTCTCGGGTATGTCAGCAGTGCTGCGAGAGGTTGTAATGATGTAATATGTCAGTAGAGTGTGGTCAAATGTATGAAACAACCTCGGGGATGTCACAGTAGCGTATGTTTTCAAGCATTCACACAGGACGCAAATCACTGCTTTGTTCCACCTGTTCAGCCTACTGTACTTTGTGGTATTATTAAAATATGAATCAATCCGATTCCCTAAGGTTGTTATCATATACAGGAGTAAAAATATTGAGAGCTAATCAAAATCTAATTAATGAAAATGTATGTTTTTTACTGTCGATAAAAATTTATTTGTTTAAACCCACTTATGTATATTTATGTGACTTATTATTTCAGTGAACATTTTAATGGTAATTAGATTAAATGTTGAGATTTAAATCATAATTTAAAGTTAGGTAGTTGCTATATAACAATCCTGCTAAACAAGTAACGTTGGGGTGGAAGCAACATGAATCTAATCCATCTCATAAAAAATTAAATACGACGTTTCGAAAACTGACATACCATACTCACCTTCTGAGGTATTTTCTAAATCATGAACAAATTGTATTGCATATTTTGTTCTTGATTATGATTTACAATTCTACACAAAAATTAAATTGACTGTTTTAAAAAGCAACTAATATTATAGATTTGTCTACAAAACTAAAGAATAATGTTCACGAGTGAGTTTTCCTGAAGGGCTCTGGGGGGGGGAGGGGGGACTGTCAGATGTTGTGGTGGTGCCGCTGTTCTGAAAAATTCAGGATGGTAGATCAAAACGGTTGAATCAACTTAATGACAATAAAGAGACCTGATTAGTACTAGCACTGACATAATAAACTGACTAATATAAACATGGTTCGCGCATAGATTGAACAGGCCGAAAGAAAGACGATAAAATTCTTTTTGAACATCCTTTTGCTGATTCGAGGATGTTCAAGCTATGTCATGTTGATATTGTGTAAGGCATATCCTTATGTACAAGGTATGTTACCCGGCTTAGGTAATTTTGTCACACGAGTAGAACATGATACAGTATCCCCCCCTAACATTTTGGAAAAATAGCAGTAAATCTTCATTTTTGTGATTTCACCGTCCATTGATTAATTTTTGGAGAGTGATATATGTTTATGTAAGCATGACCTTGGCCTTATCTGAGTAATCTTTCGTATCAGAACACCCTATCATTCCGAATATTAATTGTTTCCTTGGCACTTTTTTAGTTATATCTGACTAGGAACGTGTTTTCCTACGTTAAATCAAGAGTTAATGTCACTTTGGAAACAGCAAGAAAAGCACACGAATAGCCTAATCCAATCAGACCAACTGTGTTACACCTAAGTGGTTGCTCCACCGGGCCACTTCAAATTGTATGATACCCGATAACTTGTCAATTGAAAAATATTCGTCATAACTAACTGTCAAATTAAAATCAAATACCATTACAAATACTATCGACATAACAAATTGCATAGACCGTTACTTCTGGCCAAAACAGAAGTGAAATATAAACTCATTTATAGCACTGATCACATTATCAGTATATAACTAAGTAAATCTTAGACGTTTTATTAAATTTAAAAAATATTCCCAGCTGTATAAACGTGTAATAAACGCATACCTCATATTTAAGGCATAAAAGTAAAAATAAATTGTATAAAGTACTGCGTTATATAACTCGTTTCAAACATAATACGTGTCAAACGCAGAAATAAATATTTAAATGGACTCAGTAAGTTGCTAATTTTTATAAAAAAGGAATATAATTTGTTTTGTCACAAAGTGTTGAACTAATTTCCAAAGTTTTTCATTTTCTGCTTTGTATCTGCTATTTTAATAAATTTTATGTGGAAGTATACAAAAAATGTCTTTTCCATTAATTCCAAAGTGTCTTTTAGAATTTTAAAATTGTAATTCATTGAGATGTATTCTTCGTACAACACATAACACATGTAACTCCATGTTGTATTTATTCATCCTTTCGCTGTTGGTCATAACATTAATCATTGCTGCTTCTAAATAATTTTTTAAGTCAGAGCCTGAAAATACTAAATTAATTTTCGCCAAAATCTATCCAAATATTCTAACGAAACAATCAGGATGCACATTTAGAAACACAGCACTAATTTATGAACCAAAATACTGCAAAATAACACAACTTTCGGTCCAGATTGAAGGTGCGGCTAGAATAATCCTACACAACAGTTGCACTGAGTAAAGTCTACTCTACTACACCGGAAGTCGCAGAGTAGGTTACACTGCTTCGCTACAGTTTCATTACAAGTGCAGCCTAATTTACGTAAGGAACTTAACCTATTTTCTACTATCCTTTGTAAATTGACATGTTAAAAGGTTTAAAGAAATTAAAAAATGTTACATGCCGTTTTTGTGTTATGTATAAACTCTAAAATCAATATATACTTATAAGAAAGATGTTCTTAGCATTTCATTTTTTTTTAATTAAAATTTACGTGGAAACGTATTCATTGAGTCTTCGATTAGTATTATTTCGAGTTTTGGAATGTTGTTAAACTGCAACCCTTAGGCTTGCCTTCCCTCATCCATACATAGTTTTTACCCGACCTACACGAACTACACTCTCTGACATTTATGAAATTGGAATTTACAAAAAGTTTACTTTATTATGTAGAAACCAGTAACATTTACCACACGTCAGACAAGACTAGACTATATTCAAAGCCATCGCATAATCTTAGTATCAGATAGCCCGTAGTAGCTGGATTAGGGCTTGAGCCTAGATATAATCTGACAATGAGCGTATTGTTCCCTATCCCTCCTTATTTGGTGTTAAAATAATTTCAATGCTGTACTGTAATAAGGTAGGGACACTACTTAAAGTAATGTATTTTAATGCACTATTATAACTATAAAATCTGCTCACACCTAGAGTATCAAAACAATGCGTTCTTTGATTTGTATATTTATAAATTTATAAAACAGAATTGAATGGTCAATTTCAACAAACATGGAGACTATAGTTTTTATACTTATTTGGAACTTTTGTACGTGTAATTATTGTCTATCTATTGTCATTATTGATAGATCATCCAAAGATGGAACTAAAATGATTCGTCATATTTTTGATGGTTTTTCTCTTCGGAACTAGTTTTTCATGTCATGTTCAGTTGTAACATGTCTTACATACGTTATTTCTTTATACACTATGCTAATGGCAAAAATTTTCGGAGTTCTGTATATCATCATGTAGGGGTAAATAGCATCTGATTTATTAGAGTCTCAAACTCCTTAAATTACCAGTAATAGTTTATCAATTTCATCAATTAGCATTCTATAATAAACTCCAGTTTATATCATAGGTATATCTTTTTTTAATTATATAATAAACACTCCTGGAAATAAGGACTAGTGACTAGAAGATATTTTAATCTCCATATACATTCCGAATAATTAGAATTAGAGTTTAAAATCAGTACTTTTTAAATCGAAGATCGAAGCAGGTCTATGAGTAGCAATGAAATCCAATAATAACTTATTGGATTTCATAACAATATTGACAATATTTAATTTAATAGTCCCAAAAATTTCAGTAATACTAGTCAAGTGTCGATGTGAAGGAATATTAAGGCCGCATTAATTTTAGTAAAAGCATTTATAATGTAATATGATGGAGCCTTATGAAAAGTTTTCACCAGAAGTACAGATGTTTAAGTTACAGATTATTTCAATGTTCATGGTTATTAGGGTAAAATTTCAACAAAACCTCGCACTCGTTCTTATATTTAGCTTTAGCACGTACACAAACCTTTCATAATAGAGTTTGCCTTGTTTCCACGACCATAAAAATATATACAGACTGGGTGCCATATTAGCATTTGCCTTTTTCCCCTGATTAAGAAATACATACATGCATGTACAAATAAATAATTTTAGAGACGCCTATTTTAGTCAGGTACTGTCCACTTTTCCATCTTTTAATCTACTTCGGGTACAAGTAATTTTCAGTAGATCTAGCGTTTGGATTATTGTCTCAACCAATACACGTGTAGGTATATTTAGCATACTTCACTCAAAAGCGTATACTCCGGCAATTTTATCTATCTTCACTCTAAAATATTATTTATTCTTTAGTTACGTTTATATTGTTTCCCCATCAAACTTACGTATAAAGGCCTACAAAGTGTCTTCGTCAGTGAAAAAGCCACAATTTCCGGCCATTGTAATATACTTCCGGTGTAGGTGTTTCCGGCGATTTATCTAAAAATCCATTATCAAACCTTCTGGATTAGAACAGGTTAAAAATACTGTCAGTTCAAGCTATCAAAATCAATAAAATCAATATAACTTACTCGTAAATATTAATTGTCCATGTCTAATGATAAGCCATGTTTAAAAATGTAATAACTGTTTGGCATCATGTGGCTGAAGTTTACAGTCTTCCCGCGTGTATGAACCTGATTCTTTATTGGATAGCGTGTGTGGAAACTCGGGCCCACCAATAAAAACACAGTTCTATGTGGTTCTCTGTTTATCGGATATAAGAAATACCCTCTTACTTTATTAAATAGCGTAAAGTTTACCTTGTAACGTTGACCTGACTTTCAATTATAAACTTTTAGAATCATGCCACCTAACACAACTCAAATTGAATAATGACATAAATTTTAATGTCATTGTTATACCTTTTTACTTAATATATTGAATATCCTAGCACGAAAAGTTATTATAGGAAACATAGAACATGAAGAAGCTGTTTTCAGGTTCTCATTTTACTTCAAGTTCAGAGATTGATAAAGAACTTTTTCATTAACTGTCAATAAAATGATGAAACCCTTGCAATATTAACATATGTCTTGCAGCATAATGAACTTAGAAACTTCAATTGAAATTGAGCTGTAATGAACGAAAATTTCCGAAAGAAACCAAATGCTCCACAAAATTAATAAAGTTAATATTTCCCAAACTTGGCACATATGGCAAATGTACGAGAGCTATAAACTCACACTCCATACTTCATTTTAATTAAAACATTATGCACAACGAAAATTGTTTTTAAAATACGAGTATAAAAGGCAAAATATACTTAGTGAAGATATAAATTAACAAGATTTTTTTCCAAGATAGGGTTTATAAAGCTTTAATAGTGTTTTTAGGACTAGAAGAGATCAAAATATTGAGATAAATTACAAACTATATCAAAATAATGTTATCAAAGTTTTTACTCTACCACTTACAATTTTCGCATATCAGCCTCAAACCAACGTAAGGTTTTGATATAGTTCACAAGAAAAAAATGTTTGAAACATCCGGATACTGATCCACCAACCGTTCAGTATATTGTTCTAGTCTCTAAATTTTACAGTATACCGCTGCAGCTTCTGATACCCTTCGTGCTATTATCTCGGTACAAGAGCTACAAATCTCTACCTCTGAGAAAGTGGCCTGGAATATCAAAATATGGTTTCACCATGTCTTCTATGAGTACTTCTAGAAACTCAAGATTCTGGAAGTTCCACCTTAGGAAACTCCTGAAATATTATAGTCATCGGCTTTGAAACTCCCATTATTAGGGAGCTCCAGATCTCTGAAAACTCCGGACCCCTGACAACTTCCAGCTTGTAGAATCTCTCTGCATCTGGGTACTCTTATACTCTAACAAATATTACATTTAAAATCTCTGGATTTGCCCGGCCCCTAGAAGATATCGGACTCTAGCTCTTGCGGGCATTAAAACTCCCAACCACAACAAACGTCCAGTCTTTACCACCCTTACTTTCGTAAAACTTTCGTTCTTTGGACGTTTCGACCACCCAAAAACTCCTGGCCCTAAGAAAACAAAAGAATCCGATGTTAAGTATATTTGCAGTCCTGGAAGCTCTAAGCACCTAAAACTATTATCCTGAGGATGAATTGTGGAATCATAATTTAATTACTTCTTATTCAGTTTTACTAAATCGATATAATCTTTTTAATCCTCCAAAATGGTAGTGAGTATATGTGGTAAATTTTGAAAAAAATAAAAGTATTTACTGTTCTATAAGAATACTTTCTTGCACAGATTTTTAAATACGTACTCGTGGTTATTTGTAAATATTTAATGATTATTAAACATTAAGTAGAACGAATTGTGACACTTACGGAATATATATTTACAAATATATTCTCTAATTACTTAG
Organism: Homalodisca vitripennis; assembly: GCF_021130785.1. Classification (NCBI taxonomy): domain Eukaryota; kingdom Metazoa; phylum Arthropoda; class Insecta; order Hemiptera; family Cicadellidae; genus Homalodisca; species Homalodisca vitripennis. The sequence goes on along the minus strand of NC_060211.1, from coordinate 44,096,474 downwards.
GTGAATGGGAGTGTAAAGGGAATTTTAAACAAGAAATTACGTAGTAAACTTTATAAAAGGCCAATACTAAAATAAACTCAAATCTGTGTTTTTAAGTGTAGCACATCCCGTTCACTTATCCTCGTTGGTAAACGTTTGAATACTTAATTTTTTTTTATAGTTAAGTTTAAATTATAATCAAAAGAAAATAATTTTGATGTTTCAGCTTGTTAGACCACTACATGTTTCTGAAAACTATTTTTTATATCCCATTGTGAATATTAAAGTGGGTTTCAGAACATTGCGATATGAAATAGGACCGAGTAAAACTGTTTGATAAAATAATTCTTACTTTGTCTTGGAAGTTAATACTTTCTTTTGATTTATTTAAATGACTTAAATCGAATTAAGAGAAATTTGCAAAATTTGCTGAAAGAGTTTTTATGATACACATGTCTACTCAGATATTACCTCTACCTATGGAACCAGCGTCTGCTGACTAAGTCATTGAAGAAGTTTGATTTATCGCCATCAATCACAGACTTCGGGAATAGCGACCACATACGTCGATATGAATAACTCTGGCTTCCATCTTGTACCATTCACAGTTTTCATAATATTATAGTATTTCCCTTCGTTCGTGTTTTGAATATTTGTTGATTGGGAGAATAAATAAAGAAATCGTTAGATGCAATTTTGTGGATGAAGTGCCAAAACCGAGATCAGAAATTGTAGTGCACAAGAGCTGCTTATCAAAATAAAGTACATGTAAATAAAGGTACAATCAAAAACTGCTAATTGGTAATTTAAAAAGTATATAATTATATATTGTGTTCTAAAATGCCCCAAAACATTTCAATCCTAACTTTACGTGTCATTACCATGCAAACATAAACCTTTATCAAACAGAGATAGTGAAATTTCGCGTTCGTTAAAATCTAGTTTCTACTGGATTCATAAAAATAAATAAGATATTTAATCAGCATTGGATATTGATTTACGAATTTGGATATTCAGATATCCAGTATCCTCTAGTTTTACTGGATGAAATTAAATGTAAATTGGAATGATTAAACGGTAGTGAGTCACATATCCTGTTCTTGATTATTATATCCTATATAATCAACAATAGAATCTTCTTGAATCATATAAATAAATAAATTTCTTTATTCTGAAAAATTCAGTTATGCTATTTTACAAATCTTATTTCTCAGTTATGCAATTTAATCAAATTAGTTTAGAAATTTTCATTATGATTGTAGGTTAGATTTAGGATATGTTGTTCTTAATTTAGATATCCTGTGTTATAAAACCCGTCTAATATCACATCGTAATCTTAAATTTACAGGATGAACACATATTATGTTCTGGATCTACCATAAAACCCCTTTAATTTCACATCGTAAGGGTAGGGAATCATGTATCCTGCACTCGATTCAGATATCAGCTATAATAAACGGTATGATCTGGAATCAGATAAATCAATAAATGTCTTTATTCGTGACCAGATTTCGTCCACAGAATTCTATTTTACACATTATACTTAGATATCGTCGGTCTAATTTAAAACCGGTCTAATTCACATCTTAATCTTGAATGTACAGAATTATTAAAGGTTAGGGAATCAGATATCTTGTTTTGAATTCAGATATCCTGTGCCATTAAAGCTTATGATTTCACATAGCATGAAATACTTGTTATTTTTTAAACAAATTGCAGTTTTAATAAAAAAAAAACATTTAAAATTTTACCTGTATTTTATATAAATTAGAGATTTTGGATATATTTTATTCAAGTAAATGTCGATAATTACGTGATGAAACTATCGTAATAGAGGAATTATTGCTTTGTGGACTAGTACAACGTTTTTATTACGCACATTAAGCTTCTGAGTAGTGTTGGAGAGACTGTTTAAGTGGATCATTGTAGTCTTGCCCCATAAACAGTAAGTGCTGGTCTTATTGGTAACGTGATTCAATCCCATTTTATCTCAGATTATTGTCCTAATGTACTCTCTGAGCGGGTTTTCATTTTTGTTATTTATTTTAATTTATTTATTAATTTTTTAAACCATAATCGTAGTTAGAATTTGATTATTAAATATATTTTGAGGTTATATGTCATATCTGGAAAATTATTACTTGTTTTTAACTATTCAGTTGATTCAATGCGAATAATGGGTTAAGATCCATTTCGCTTAATACAGCGACTGAAATCTGATACTGATGCATAGGTACTAACTCCTGGAATCTGAAGTCCATTTTGGTCTGAAGAGATCCATAAAAGATCGGAGACGAAGAAATTCTAATCAAATTCCCTTCATCCGACATGAAATTCAGATTCCAGGAATCAATGTATATCAATGTCAGATTTTATACGATGTATTAGACGAAAGGTGAAACGGAACTTAGTGCAATATTCGCATTGAACCAACCTTACTAACCATGGTTACTTGTGGGTCGAAAACCAGGTTGCTTTGTCGTATTTTTGGATCTTGAATAAAACATCGTAGTCCATTAAATAGTGCACCTGATATGTACCTGAGTGAATGAGAACATCTCTTCATCTAGATTACACTGGATAGCTGTTGGCACCAGACTGAGCTCCTTTGTAGACCAGGTGTCTCTGATGTTGAAATGATACGAGGAGTTCGTCGAGGACATTTTATCTATTTAAACATACGTAGACTCCAGATTCTAGGAATCAACATATACCAGTTTCAGATTATAGACGCTGCATTAAGCGGAAGGTAAAATTGAGCTCAAGTATTCACATTGTATTCACTGAACTGTAAGTACTGGTTTACTGTACATATTGCTGCACTCATAAATCTGTGATATTTAGGAGAACTTACTGTACTACATATTCACTGGTTTCTTGTGCATTCTAAACTGTAGTCCCTGCTCTCTCAGCCTTATTTTATAGTTTTTGTACAGTTTATGAACTGCAAGGATACTAATAGAAAGTATTCTTATAACTGAATTTTCATTGGTTTGCTTTACACTTTAAAGCACTTTACGAGTTTTCTAATTTGCTGTGTACTTTGAGTTGCAGTATTCTTCATGCTGTTTCAGTATCAGAACAGTATTCCTAGTTTTCATGTACATACTTTTTAATTGTGTTGACTGGTTTGCTATGATTTACGGAATTCCAACAACATGTTTAAATATTCCTGGTAACATATGCGCTCTAACTATCTATAATTATTAGATCACTAGTCGATCTCTAGTTTCAACCTTTCCTGAGGTAGTGCGGAAGTATTCTATACTGTTCCCACAGGCCTTTTATTCCACAAGCCGCATTAAAGACAACGAACACATATTTAAGCGTATTTGAAAGCGGTAAATATATCTCTTTACTCATTTCCCAATTGCTTTCAGAGCCGTTCATAAGGAAAACCGTTTCAAGATGTAAAGAACTGAATTTGGTGGAGTGCAATGTATAACAATAATCCGTGTGCTGTTAGCTGGCAATTAACGGTCGTTTCAATTAAAAAGGTCTAAACAGATTTCTTGTGTCAACAAGGTATCATTTAAGAATGAATTGTTTCGTGGTGAAAGAACGTGTCACTAACTGTTTCAAATATATTTTTGCTACTCAAATTGTGTCAATGGATAGAAATGTATTATTTGTGTTTCAATATCTTAAAGTAAGTATTAAACCGTGATGTGTATCAAATCAAATTGTGCCTACCCATATCGCATCAATGTGTGTAATTTTGTAAGTAAGTATACTTGTTTATTATTTTCTTCAAATTCTGAACTATATACCGTGTGTTCCAAATTTTATTAACGAATCTTGGAAACTATAAGAGATACACTAAAGATTAAACGGACAAGGTTATGCGTAATACCAATACCAAAAAATCAATGTGGGTTTTTTATTTGATCATGCAATATTTTTAAGACCTTGCTGGTCGGAAGTCACGGAGTGTATGGTCCAAGTCAATGTTTTTGCAACGTCCCATCTTTTAATAACATAAAAGAAAGTAAATTGTTTACTAATGGAAAGAATTTTATTTATTTTATACTTTCTTTGTGGTTTCCATCAAATAATAATGTTTTTGTAAGGTCGTTTGAAGAAAATTTTATTCTATTATTCGGATGGTTGGTAAACTTTTAAGGTTAGCTTTTATTGCTCACGTTGATCAAATAACGAGTCATACATAAACTGAAGAACCGTATATCCAATTCTCAAATTGTATGGATCACATTTCTTTATTAACACAAAGATTTATAATGAAGGGTATAACATATAATGACCACATAATGGAATATGAGCACAACATATTTAAACAAATGTACTAAAAAAAGATATCACAGAAATATCCAGTACTTCGAATTATCAACTTATTTATGTATACACTAAACCCTAACAATTGAAAGAAAAAAATTCAAATTCTTGTTTTGAAACTCCTGAAGATATTGATTTTTCAAATCACTGTGCAAACGAAACATCAAAATTAGGTAATATTTGAGTGAGTCTCATACTTTTACATAGGATTTAAAATTATCTGTGACAATGAACACCTGGATTTTGTACCATTTTGATAGAATTCATTATGACCATGTAAAAATCGAGTACATATATTTTATGTAAAGTTCTAAAAGATATGTAATATCCAAACTATAATATAAAGTTTAGAATGTTTTATATTATTGCAGTTCTTTAAGTTTAATGTTTCAAGAAAACAAATTTCAAATTAAATTCAGTAAAAGTAAGTAAAAATCGTATAATAACGTTGTTAGTTATTTTCTTAAAGATCATAAACCTACTTAAAGGAAAATTTTAACATGATGAAGATGTGTATGATCAATAAAGACTTTTTCAGAAACCAGGAAACGGGGAATTCGCCCTAGAGATAGGACACAGTAGTTGTTAAGACAGATGGTACAGACCCATGCACCGGCGTCTTGAGTTGTTTTGCGGTTGTAAGCCACAACCAAGACCGACTTCTTGTGGCCACGAACTTCGTTCTCCAGCGTAGTTATTGTTAACTGTTTTGGTTAAATCATCTCGTAGTTTAGAATGTCAGCTTTTTAAAATACGATTCATCATTAAGTTATTTATTCAATAGACATTACGAGACAATATGCCTAGTACCTATTTTCCCCATCCACCTGCGTTTAAAATATAAAATAATATGTTTTTATCATTAAAATTATATCATTATGTATACGAGCATTATGAATATTTTAATCTATTATGAATATTAGATACCTTTAATTCAATAAGGATTGCTACACAACTCACAGGTTCACACATGACTCATTGCCATTGTAAATCACTGCATATGTTTATTATCAAATGTGTGTACAGAACATAATGAGTAAACTATTATAAACTATAGTGGAAACAATACAATATTGCATAGAATATATGCGTTTACTCACAATGTAGGATTCCAAACCGCAGCATGACGTACCTGTAAAATAGTGATCCTGTTAATACATTGTAAGTATCGTGTATAAATGAGGGGCGTTCGAATAGTAAGTTCCTGTAGTAAATTAAATAATAAGTATATTTAAATCTTTTTAATTCTTAAATTTATACATATATATTCATTTATATTATTACCTAATACATTTAAAAAATCCTGTGGCTTAGTTTTTCATACATAATCACAGTTTACAAAAAAAAAAAAATGCTCAAGAATTTTAGTTAAAATTCTAACAGGTTTCAGGCACAATATTCACTACTAATGTCGTGCACAGTAAAATTACGTAATATTATTTATATCGTTATAGCGTTAAATTATATACTTCATAACATTCTAAATGCTGATCCCTTGTAATTTTATTATTTTGAGCTAGTACAATGACAGATATTGATAATAAAAATAAAAAATTTTCCGTTCATAAATCCAGTTAAGAACGTTGAATATAATCACCTTATCTTGTAATAAGCAGGATCTCTTTGCCAATAATGCGATTTAATTTATGTAATAAACTCACAATACATTTTAAATCCAAAAGGAAAACATTTTCCTATCAGCAGTATTACAGTGCGCCAGTCTGCCGCTTCACACAGCAGCCTAACCACAATGCTCACCGGTCAGCACGGAGATAATCCTTGCCAACAGCTGTTGTATTGTTGGCCACCGATGGCCACTAAATGTCAAATATACAGCAAACCCTAATAAAAAAAATAGCGCTTCAACATACTTGATTTTTCTCTCTCAATAGTTTGTGAATTATTTTCTGAGCTCTAGTAAATTCTAGATCAAGGCACTCGTAAGGCTGGAAACATTTCATTTCTGTTTGTACGTCCGTCTATACATGTATATGTTTGTCACAAGGGTTCTTGAAATCTGACCGACTTGAAGTAGTGCATTAATATAAGAAGAACACCGATTTCGTTAATGGTGTATGTCACTCAATATAATTTGGTTGTACGTTAGTTAATGTTTTTAAGGGTAATCATGGTAGCCAAGAGAAAACATCAGAACTAATAAATATGTAAAAATAAAATATAAAATAAAATAAAACTCAATACTTCCACTTGTGTCTTGTATTAGTCAGCAGGCTGGGTCAGTGACTGGGTCGGAAAAGCGGCCGGTCTTAGTGGAGGAACCCGGCCGTTTCTTTGTTTCATGTTTGTCAGTGGAGCCTGACCATCTCCAGCAACCCATCCCTAACCACGCCTCATTGTCTATCATGATAAACTGTTGAACAGGCTCAGTGATAATAGACCAGTAAAGTATCTGAATATCTAGTAAAAAGTGCGCAAATCATTTAACCTTATTTTTATAGCCATTAAAGTGCAAGTCGCAATCTGATTCCAAAAATAATTGTATTTTGATATTTGAAATAAATAGTACAAAATATTTTTATAGCAATTTGAGTGTGGCAGAGTTTAAATGTAAAAGTAAAAGGTGCCCTGTTCAATGTTGGTCAATTAGTGTGTAACGTAAATTGTTTGGTTTCAGAAGACCGTCGAAAGAAATTATTAACTTTTTGGAACATTTTACGTTTTAGATCTATTAAATTTTTTGATCTTTTGACCTTTTGAGATTTTAAATTTTTTACCCTTTTAGTAAATTGTACAGCTTTAATATATTTTAATATTCGTGCCATTTTCACATTAAATTTAATGTAAGGCTCAAGCTTAAGGTTGATAAAAACTTGCAAAGACTATTAAGAAAACTTTTTATAATTTTATTGCAAGAAGAAATGTTCGAAGATTATTATGTGGATTCAATATTTAGTGTATTGTAATGTGAAAGAAATTTTAATTGGAACAAGAAGTTTGGTAAAAAGCTTTGTATCTTTAGTTTTTAAATTTCTGAACATATAATAAATCCACGTTTTTCAAGTTCCTTTATTATTAATTTACAATTCAACCCTTAATATTAGGTTCAATACTTTTTAAATTAAATTAAAACTACTGTGTAACGTAATTTATTAAGAAAAATTATTTAAAAAAAGTTCTATGGTTCGTAATTTTCGTGTATAATAAATTGTCTGTTTGTCTATCTGTCCGCAGTGCTCCTAGATATTGAAATATTTGAAATATTGCTTACAAAAGCGTTCTGATTCGTTGTTATTTATTTTAATTGCTACAAAAATAAACTTATATATGTGTACCATTCAAATACATACTATCCCAATACGTAATCCCCCATGTGAAATACCAGGTCACTTACCTGGAAGACAAACCGCGCTTGTAACATCTGGTAGCCATCAGGTATCTTCATGTGATGGCCCCCAGGAGGGTTCAATTCCAAGTGGTAATAAATACCAGTGAAACCAACAATGTGTTTGGCAAAAACCGAGGAGTGGATGTCAACCTCAATTGTCGAGATATTAAGGAATGAAGGCAGGTCTATATTTATAGGCTCCTGATCTGTAACATCTTTGTTGAGGTTGATGGGGCCGTTGACAGTTTTGCAAGCCTAAATATCAAGGAGTGCTACCTCTCAGCCGCTTTAACTGGAAGATGTTTAAACAGATCTAGCCTCTCATGGTGACACGAGTGAAGTTCCTGTCGTCATCTCTTCATGGTGGATTTAACATGGATCTTATTTACATGGCAATTATCTCCAACCTAACACTTCCAGAATATCCTGTTCCCAGGTAACCGAGCAAAGGCCCTTTTAGGAAGAAGTGCAATGGGAGTTTTTTCAGATTCTTGTCCCAAGTAGGAAATAACGATTAATAATCACCACTTGGGGGATTTTACACTATGGTGGCATTTAAAATGTAAATTTGTTAAACAATTGAAATACACAAACAAAAACTTAGATTAAAGCAAGATAGAGTTCTAATCTTGATTCAATGCGTAGTTGATTATTAAATAGTGTTGAAAATATAATAGTTGAAATACGAATAAGTTGATCGTCATGCACGGCTTTGTTGGTTCGTTCTTGACACGACTTTTTTGTGAATATCAGGCATAACCAGGCTTACAAACTTTCTGCATCCATACGTTACCAGCTTTCAATCAAATTCCACTTGACAAGATCCACCACCCGAGTGTCTGAGTGTTGAAGACCGCTTCCATGTTTCGGTGTTCTTTAATATTACTGAACCCACAAGCACCATCAACTATTAAAAATCCAGTAAATCCGTAAATAGTATTTTAAATAATACCTTTTTCAAACTTTTTGTTTCATAAAAATAATGAGAGTAGCCCATTCCCAATTGCGAGGCAGAGCCGAGGTAGTATGAACCGAACTAATGAATTGCTATTAAATTTAAAATTAGTAATTAAATTTAAATAAGGATTTTTAATGAACAGCTGTGCGAATAAATGTCAGCCTCATAAATAGTAAGTACGTGTGTCACCGGTAATGTGGTTCAATCGCATTTTATATGAGATTACGGTGATATTGTGTTCCTTTTGAGCTAAAGCTTGTCTGACTGTATCGCAAGCAGAGTATGTAGCAGGCTATATTATTGGAAGTGGATCTTTGGGGCGTACAGTACGGCCTCGTAAACAGTAAGTATAAGTGTCACTGGTAATGTGGTTCAATCTCGCTATATATCAGATTACGGCGATATTGTTTTCCTATTGAGCTAAAAACCTGACTAACTGTATCTAAACATAGTATGTAGCTGGATATGTTGTGAAAGGGGTTCTATATGGTGTACAGTACGGCCTCGTAAACAGTAAGTACAGGTGTTGCTGGTAATGTGGTTCAATCTAATTTTATGTCAGATTACAGTCGATATAGTGTTCCTCTTGAGCTAAAGATCCTGACTAACGATATCAAAACAAAGTACGTAGCTGGATATGTTGTGGAAGGGGTCTAGATGGTGAAGAGTACAGCCTCGTAAACAGTAAGTACAAGAGTCATTATTTATGTGGTTCAATCTCATTATATATCAGATTACGGCGATATTGTGTTCCTCTTGAGCTAAATATTGTCTGACTGTATCACAATATAGTCTTTAGCAGAACATGTTATTGGAAGTGGATCTTTGGCGTGTACTAAGTACAAGTGTCACTGGTAATGTTGTTCAATCTCATTATATATCAATTACGGCGATATTGTGTTCCTCTGAGTTAAATATTGTCTGACTGTATCACATGTGTTTAGCAGAACATGTTATTGGAAGTGGATCTTTGGCGTGTATAATACGGCCTAGTAAACAGTAAGTACAAGTGTCACTGGTAATGTTGTTCAATCTCATTATATATCAGATTACGGCGATATTGTGTTCCTCTTGAGTTAAATATTGTCTGACTGTATCACAATATAGTGTTTAGCAGAACATGTTATTGGAAGTGGATCTTTGGCGTGTATAATACGGCCTAGTAAACAGTAAGTACAAGTGTCACTGGTAATGTTGTTCAATCTCATTATATACCAGATTACGGCGATATTGTGTTCCTCTTGAGTTTAAATACCTGACTGAACTGTATTAAAACACAATAGTATGTAGCAGAACATGTTATTGGAAGTGGATCTAGGGGTGTATAAGTACGGCCTCGTAAACAGTAAGTACAAGTGTCACTGGTAATGTTGTTCAATCTCATTTTATATACCAGATTACGGCAATGTTGTGTTCCTCTTCAGCTAAACACCTGACTGACCGTATCGTAACATAGTATGTAGCTGTAGATGGTGTGGAGAGGATGTAGGAGGTGTGCAGTACGGCCTCGTAAACAGTAAGTACAAGTGTCACTGGTAATGTTGTTCAATCTCATTTTATACCAGATTACGGCAATGTTGTGTTCCTCTTCAGCTAAACACCTGACTGACCGTATCGTAACATAGTATGTAGCTGTAGATGTTGTGGAGAGGATGTAGGAGGTGGGCAGTACGGCCTCGTAAACAGTAAGTACAAGTGTCACTGGTAATGTTGTTCAATCTCATTTTATACCAGATTACGGCAATGTTGTGTTCCTCTTCAGCTAAACACCTGACTGACCGTATCGTAACATAGTATGTAGCTGTAGATGTTGTGGAGAGGATGTAGGAGGTGTGCAGTACGGCCTCGTAAACAGTAAGTACAAGTGTCACTGGTAATGTTGTTCAATCTCATTTTATACCAGATTACGGCAATGTTGTGTTCCTCTTCAGCTAAACACCTGACTGACCGTATCGTAACATAGTATGTAGCTGTAGATGGTGTGGAGAGGATGTAGGAGGTGTGCAGTACGGCCTCGTAAACAGTAAGTACAAGTGTCACTGGTAATGTTGTTCAATCTCATTTTATACCAGATTACGGCAATGTTGTGTTCCTCTTCAGCTAAACACCTGACTGACCGTATCGTAACATAGTATGTAGCTGTAGATGGTGTGGAGAGGATGTAGGAGGTGTGCAGTACGGCCTCGTAAACAGTAAGTACAAGTGTCACTGGTAATGTTGTTCAATCTCATTCTATACCAGATTACGGCAATGTTGTGTTCCTCTTCAGCTAAACACCTGACTGACCGTATCGTAACATAGTATGTAGCTGTAGATGGTGTGGAGAGGATGTAGGAGGTGTGCAGTACGGCCTCGTAAACAGTAAGTACAAGTGTCACTGGTAATGTTGTTCAATCTCATTCTATACCAGATTACGGCAATGTTGTGTTCCTCTTCAGCTCAACACCTGACTGACCGTATCGTAACATAGTATGTAGCTGTAGATGGTGTGGAGAGGATGTAGGAGGTGTGCAGTACGGCCTCGTAAACAGTAAGTACAAGTGTCACTGGTAATGTTGTTCAATCTCATTCTATACCAGATTACGGCAATGTTGTGTTCCTCTTCAGCTCAACACCTGACTGACCGTATCGTAACATAGTATGTAGCTGTAGATGGTGTGGAGAGGATGTAGGAGGTGTGCAGTACGGCCTCGTAAACAGTAAGTACAAGTGTTACTGGTTATGTGGTTCAATCTCATTGTATATCAGATTATGCCAATATTGTGTTCCTCTTGAGCTAAAAACTGTCTGACTGTATCAAAACATAGTATTTAGCAGGATATTTTATTGGAAGTGTATCTTTGGCGTGCACAGTAAGGCCTCGTAAATAATAAGTACATGTACTACTAGTAATGCGGTTCAATCTCATTTTATACCATATTATGGCGATATTGTGTTCTTCTTGAGGTGCGACCTCTTAATACGCTTCATAAATGGATTTTTATTAAATTGTTTTTAAATATTAATAAATTAAAAAATGTATAGTAATGTATTGAGATTATACGTTTCACTGTTTATATTACATATCACCATTTTAAACATGACAAATATCAGTAATAGCGTCAAAATATATATTTTTATATATAAAAAACCGAACATTTATACAAAAATACTAACTCACTATACCAATAATGGTATTTCTATGTAACAGAATATTTGAAATGCATTTCGCTACTGATGCTTGAACTTATTCTGGAACTGATTCGCACACATATTATATGAGACAATGCAAATTATGATAAATATTTATTTCTCTTTGATAGCCTATACAAACGCATAACTGAAACTTAATCTAAAACAAAAATGGTTTATATGGTTCAATATAAAACAATATAGGTAAATGCGTAGTTTTTGTCTATGTATATTAAGCAAAATTTGTTTCGTTAAATACTATAATTTGGGGGAAGAAGCCCTCTACTTCGGATACAAAGGAAGAACCTATATTTTAAATTCATATATGATTCTCGCACAGGTTACAATCTAAATATATGTCCGAATCCAATATGTCACGATTGAATCACGAATGAATTAAATACACGTAACATTTTTGACGTCAAAACACTTTAATAATGAATGTCCTTAAATCAAATGTTATCACACATTTGAACATAACGAGCTGAGCGTGTCAATACACTGAGTTTGCTATAATTAATTAATTCACTCGACATTACTGCATGCGGCAAAATTATTATTTATCCAAACATGTTATAAATGCATACGGTTTTGATGGATGTAACACAACAATACAATACTTTATTAAACAGTACAAAAGAAAGAGCAGTATTTGTCCTATCACAGACAATAATTTAAAAATAACGTTCAGAGATAATGAGATCATAAGCTTCTTGTGTTACGGTCGTAACACGGAGTTATGAGTAGTTACACCAGACTCTAGAGTGTATTTTATCATGACTATTGCCGTTGTTTCTGTGCAATAGTATTTTCCATAAAATCAATAGAGTGATATTCCATTCTATTCATCACAGTACACTGTACACCTTTTAAGTTTCCATTTTATAAAAACTGAATCTGAAAGACGTAAAAAAAGTTTAAATTAGTAATTATCTACTTTGCTACAAAGTTTTATTGAAGTGTTATATACACTATACTCAGTGATAAAATACATATTACATTAATATTTGCATACCTTAGTCTACAGGTACCGCAATATTACGAAAATAAAAATAATCTTTGTTCCTTACATGATACTTATAGATGTTACTCGGAAATCCTTCATGTTTAACAGTGACAATACTAAAAATTGGTGGAACTTAAAAGAAAAAAGACAACAAAAATGATTTTTATGATGCTTATGTGTTGCAGTAAAAGATAGTATTTTTATGAGTTTTTAATACCTGCCTGAAGAAAAAGCCTCAATCAGTATTTCAGCCTCATATCAAAATTTCCAATAATCAAAATCAATTTAAAACGCGTCTCAAACTCCTATTGGTGTCCAAGGCTTTCTACTCTGTTGATGAATTCATGATAAGCCGCTGGGATATTTGAGAGTGCTGGATCTGAGGTCAGTGCGATTGTGTCTTGAATGATTGTAGGAATTGTGAGTATGAGGTTGCGTGAATGTGTAGATAATATCGTGTAAATTGACAAACTATTGACGATTGCGATACGATGTAAAAATTGTTAAAAGAATGCAATAAAGAGACTATTATTATTATTATTTTTTCTTACCATTCTCTATCATTTGTTTACCAGTTACCGGCAATATGACCATAAAGATTTTCAAATCAATAGGGATAGGAGGGGCGGACAAGGAAGGGATGGTTTTATAGGAATGGTGGTGCCAAAGTTAGACCCTAACAGTTTACCCCAGTGGGGTGTATCAATTTATTATCTACCAGTAACCCGCCTTCAACTCTGGTGGTTGCATTAGTCGAGCTATAAATGAGTGAATCTCGGAACATTTGACCATGTGAATCTCATAAAAATAATTAATTCAAAAGTTAGTAATTATTAGTTGTATTACGTGACTAAGCAGGGTTAAATAACCATAACTATAACCTCAAAGCTAAAATTTATTTATGTATAACCGTAATTACGGCTATGAAAATATTGAAGCATTTTCGAGAGATGCGCGTTTACCAAACTTCTCTCAACTTCTATGGAGTGACAACTCATAGTTCTTTTTATATAAATCATTTCTAACGTTGAAGTGTTCCGTTCACACCACACTGAAACATTGCTTAAAAAATTATTTCTGTACGGCCTTGCTGTGAAGAGCCATCTTCAGTCATCAGATGTTATATAAAAAAATTGCAGTATTAAGCAGTCGACTGTATAGCGAATTGAAGAGGTGGCGTTTTCTAGTGATAAGCTGAATTTATCAACTGTTGTTCCGATAATTTATAGTGTAAGCATTGTCTTGTCATGGTGTGAACTGTAAGACTTTTATGTACTTACGGCTCCGGACACAAAGCGTAAGACACAAGAAATCTTCAGTTTACAGCTCTCAAAAATAAAATAATCTGGATAAATCATGGTTCAGGTAGTAGTAATGTAACAGTTACCAACTAGGAGCCATAAACAGATATATAAAGGTTGTTTTTATTCCATTAATATTTTTAAGAAAGTCTTGGTCAAACAATAGAAAGTGGGCAATATCCAATCCCTTATTCAACCCTTGACTCAGTCAATAATATCTGTTGAGTCATTGCCGCTTAAATATTTTTTAGGTTTAAAGATACTGTTCAAAATTAGAGCTGACTCCTATAAACGTAATGAGTAAACATTTTTGGCTGGGACGCATAGCAATCAATGTTACATTTATATTCTACGATAGCCGTTTTATTCATCAAAACTTCTATATTAGAATTACTTTAAAAAATAAAATCATAATGAAATAATTACAAATATTCTGCAAATAAAACATAATGTATGAAAAACCTCTGAACCAGCCGATAGATAATTTCAAATACAAACGTAATAGCCCGATAAGATAATAAAGTCCAGTTTTTATCGCCAGTTCGAAATGCTCTGCTTAGCCTGTGTTGTCATTTATCTTATCTCTCTGGTTATAAACTAAAATACACTATTGATTCAAAAAACAGTAGCCTATTTAAATTTTTCCCCTAAATATTCCATATTCAAACAATATTAAAACATTTTAGTTTAAAAATAGTTAACTTTTCAATATTTTTGCAAATAATTTACTAGTACTAGAATTTTTTTATCTAGTTAGGCAATTGTTTAAGGTTTTTAACCCAATGTATTAGTGAGAATACCTATTAAAAAATCTCTCAATTGACGTTGAACAGTTGACAAGTCAATGTGCACAATATCTCGTAAACAAACTTTGCATGAAACTTCATTTATATTTAGGCAGCATTAAGTTCGTTAATAACCTAGTCCATGACATCTGGCAGGCTGTTAGTGAAAATTTTTGCATCGGCCATATGGATAACCATGATGGCCAAGAGAAAGTTGCATAATAGATCAAATATATGCAAACTGAATACAATCATGTTATATTTCAACATGGAACGTAGTAACCAAAGTATTATAATGTCCCCATGCACGAATTTACCTTATTCGGATAAGCCATTTTCTGGAGAGATCATCTATTAAATGAAAAGTGCTTTTTACGGTGAGGTTGAATTCTTAAGATAATACTTGCGTTTTAGCATAAGATGAATCAGAAAACTTATTTTCTAAATCCTTACTTTCCCATACTTTTTCACACATTTAAAAAAAATCTGCTCAGACAAGAAAACTAAAATTAAGATCAATTTCTTTTTTAAATTTAATTATACCTCTCAAATTTTACCAGATTTTTACATAAAAAGTTTCGCACTATCCTGTAAGATCATTTAAAATATTACTTATCTGTAATTAAGTAGTTAGTAACGGCCTTACTAAACCACCTCATACTCTTGCTATAGTATTGATTTAAATCTATCATTGTGACTGTTAACATCTAATCATGAATATCAAGAAGCAAGATAGCAATACATCGTTTTCTCGTGTTTAAGGTTTGTTTACCTGTTACCTACTGGGGTTTATTTTTACTTGTAAACTACAAATCGATATTGGTTGGCGCCCTGATGGGTGTCTGCACATGAAGACAGGCTATAAAGATTATGGCTTATTCAGCTATTGGAGCTTAACTGCGACTTGAGTAAGAAGGAACTCATTGCTGATGGCTTACACGGTGACAATATGGTATAGTAATAAACGATTTCCACCGATACAGAAAAGGGTGTTAGGTGTGATCTTTTTAGACTATAGATAAGTATAGTACAGAGTGCCCGAGAACTCTCCACAACATTTTGTCCAGTAATTTTGTCGGATCAAAGCAAATAAGTGTCATATGATAATTAAACACATAAAAACTCAATAACTACCTAAACAGCCACCATTTTGCTTTTTTCGCTTAACAGTTCTAAATTTGCAAACGACTTGTTCTCATAAGTTTAAACTTTGTTCATACCTTTATGACACCAACACCAAATTACAGAAAAATATCAATTGTTTACAATGTTAATTTTCAAAACAGCAGCTTCTTAAAAACCTTATACGTAAATATTCCTTTAAAATTTCTTAAAAAGCAGTTTTATTTAGTACATTCGAATACAACTCCATTCTTTAAAAATCTGTAAGTATAAACAATAATAATTAGAACATTTTTAAGAAGTTGCCATTTTGAAAATGAAGCTTATAGAAATGTATATATTTATGTAATAAGCCCTTTCGGTTATCGAGCTGTATACTAAATGTCAACTTAATATAAGCCATTGTGCAGTTAACACTTGTAATGTAAAAATACTAAATGGTCTATGTTCAAGTAGTTGAATTTTTAAATATTTGTAAATGATATTTGTATCATGTTTTTGGTTCGTGAATAATACCATATACAGTTTTAGAGCACCTTATATGAACGAAATCATTTATTTTTATATAAAATGTTTAATAATACAGGCCTATTAACTATTAAAAATGTGTTCAATACCATTCATTATCCCAAAATATGTTTGTGAGTAAGTGGTTCCACACAACTCAAACACTTTTTGAAAGCAAAACTGGGAGTAAGATTTGAGATGTTGGAATAGAGAGCACTAAACTGACAATCCTTTAATTGCCGACATGAAGTGTCTGTCTGGAGGAGCTGAATATCTCCAAGTTGATTAGAGGAAAGTTGGCTCGTCAAGAGAGATTACAGAACCTAACTCTGGCGATCGCTTCTCCGCGATGCGTTGTCTAGCTACCACATCTCTTTACGAAACCTTTGCTGCCTTCGGGGTGTGTTTTATAGTTCCTTTCCTAAAAATAATTTATTTCTTCAGTAAATCTATACATTTTAAAGCATTCAAGTACAAGGACGAAGTCGATTAATGAGTCATAGTCTGCTCATTGCAGTACCGACATATACGTGTATGTGCAGTCCTAAACACTATATCTAAGAGCACACTTTTAATTTTACCGTTTTAATCACATGTGTTCGAAGAAAATCTGAAAATAAAGTTCAAATAGCTATTGTTTTTTTATGAAATTTGGATAAATGACAATAGCGACATTCAGTTTCAGTACGGTTAGACAACAAAAGTACTTGCGTCAATAGATAAGTTTATAAAATTGTTCCAAAATCTGAATGTGAACATTTTTGGATAACATAGTGCTAAGGATGTTATAGATAACATAAATGATTAGTGTAATTAAGGGTTTTTCACCTTCTAATTTGACAGATTCCATTAATCCATTAAATTAATAGAAATTTTCAGTGGACAATACGAAAAACGCAGATGCAGAATCGAACAACACGGAATGTTGCAACAACGTATTTTATATTATATAAGTTTGTTAGAAACAATTTTCTTTTATACTTTAGTGTCAGTAAAAACTTATGAAATACCTAAATATGGCATATTCAAAAAGTATCGCGAATTTTGTGTATTTTCAAAAATTATTGATTTATTCGTGAATATCTATTTTGTCCCCTTCAAAGTAATCCCCCTGGGATATTATACACTTTTGCCCACGTTTTTTCCAATCTTCGAAGCACTTCAAAAAATCTTTTTTTGTGTATCTTGTTCAGCTCCTCCTTCGATGCCGTCTCTATCTCGTCAATCGTGGCGTAGCGTCGTCCTTTCATGGGCCTCTTCAGTTTCGGGAACAAGAAAAAGTCACAGGGGGCCAGATCTGGGGAATACGGTGGCTGCGGTATCATTATTGTGTTGTTTTTGGCCAAGAAGTCGCGTACAGGCAGCGATGTGTGAGCAGGGGCGTTATCGTGGTGCAAAAGCCAATTTTTGTTCTTCCATAAATTCGGGCGTTTCTGGCGGATTGCTTCGCGCCAATTGGGCATAACTTGCAGGTAATATTTCTTATTCGCCGTTCTACCTTGTGGCAAGAACTCATGATGCACCACGCCCCTGCAACCGAAGAAAACTGTAAGCAAAACTTTCACATTCGACCGAACTTGGCGTGCTTTTTTCGGTCTTGGTTCGTGCGGCAGCTTCCATTGGGATGATTGAGCTTTGGTTTCCACGTCATAACCATAAACCCACGATTCGTCACCAGTTATGACCCTCTGGAGCAAATCCTGGTTTGTCGCGGACAGATTCCAACATCTCATTAGCAATGTTCATGCGATGCTGTTTTTGATCGAAATTGAGCAATTTTGGTACGAATTTTGCGGCGACCCGTCACATGCCCAAATTATCGATTAAAATCGAATGGCACGAGCCAATCGATATGCCTAGGTCCTCGGAAATTTCTCTAACGGTGATTCGACGATTGGCCAATACCATTTTCTTCACTTCATAATTTTTTTCGTCTGTTGTTGAAGTGCTCCGGCACACTCTTCGTCGTTCACATCTTCTCGGCCTTCTGAAAACATTTGTACCACCGATAAACGTTGCTTTTGTCCAAAGTAGCTTCTCCGTATGCCACAGTCAACATTCGGAATGCATCCGCGCACTTAATTTCGTTTTTCACACAAAATTTGATACAGGTTCTTTGCTCCATTTTTTTTTAATAGGTAAAAATCGAAGACGAACCAAAACACGTGCAAGCAAAGCAGCTGTCAACAATTAACTGAACATTCAAAATGGCCGAATTGTCAACATAAGTGAGAGACATATGTACCAACATAACGCCACAAAAAAATTTAAATTCGAATATACGTAACCCGCGAAAATTCAAAATTCGCGATACTTTTTGAACACACGTATGTTTCTTACAGCAAGCAACGAAATCTTAAATACTATGCATTCAAAATGCCACAAATGTTATATAAATATCCACGTTAAGCTGTCCATGAAAGAGATTCAACCATTAAAAGAACTAGTATCTTTTAAATTGAATTAAATTTCATATCAAGGCGTTCTAAGATATTCAATAATTAAAAAATGGAAGCTATCTTTTACCGATCAATAATGTCTGGAATTCTTAGGGTAATCATTATTGAAATTTTATGCTTTTTACTTCTTTGTGCTACAAGGAAATAAGAGAGAAATGTGATGGATAAGAGCCAAATAATCAATATGAAAAAATCAATATTGTTATTACTCGTAAGTAACAATTATGGCAATAATAACACATAAAAGACATCTTACATTTTTTGGACTATAATTTTTGTAACTAAGATCAATATTATTATTTCACTATATATGGCACACTACTGTATTTATTATGACTTATAGATTTAAATAATTATGATCGGTACACTGTTCTATTGTATTTGGCCCAATAAAGGATAAAACGGTCTTTTAAAAAGGGAATTCAACTAAACATGCCAGTAATGTGATCAGTTTAAATGAAGGGACGTGTTGAACGTGACTCCCTGAACGCCTTGAGGAAGAACGCCTCGGCTTTTCAAGACGCTTCCACATCTATTGATAAAAAGTCAGTAGTACAATTGTTAACACAATTTTACTTTCCCATATATAAGGATAGTGCGTGAAAATATTGTTTGCTCAAATCCATTTTTAAGATCCTTGTGTTGTACAACGGTTTTCTGTTTATTTTTTTGTAAATATCGGCTTAATGTATAAACATGTAGTTTCTTGATTGTATACTTTAAAGGTCAGCTGGAGTTAAATTCAAAATAATGTGATGTGCTATACAGAGTAAAAATATTTCACGAAAGATTCTTTAAAAAAATCTAAACTGATAACATAAAAAGTGAATTTGAAAGAAATTTAGAAACCCGGCAGTTTAATATTAATTATAACAAACATTGTTATTTATCACTCTTGAAGAAAAAAGATTCTCCGATGCTGAATTGAAAATACTCCCCTTTTCTCCGAGTTACATAAACTACTATTACTACTAGGACTCTCTGGTCACAAAAGTAATAATGTTCATAACATTGGTGATAATAACTTGTTTACAATTCAAATATAGATAAGACCAATCTGGTCTGAAGTAAAAATAATCTATTTCTACATTTTAGTTTGGACTTTTCTAGTGCATTTTTTTCAGTAATACCATTGCATTTTAGAGAATATTTTTTAATATAAATAGTTTTACCAAGTCACTTTTAAGTTTTCATGAAATTTTTCGTAAAACTTTCCTAAATAAATAGACTAGAAATATGAATATATAGTATATTTAAACGAATTAAGTGTCAGAGAAGTAATGAGTTAGGGTATAAATTTATAGATAATTTAGTTGTAAATCCAACAATAGTTAGGTTTTGAGAAATTTAAATGTGATAATTATCGTAACCTCGTAAACTTTTAAGATAACATTCAGTTCACTCCCCTTGTGAATTTCCAAATGCCTTACAATAGAAAAGATATAATCCGTAATAATTATGAGAATCCATAAAGAAAACCCATAGCCAATATAAAATATTTTATTTTTATATATTATACATAAATATGTATTAAGTTTTAAACATCACCAGAGGGTAACATTTCAAAATACTATTGTCAGTCAATTTGTTTGTGTGAAGTGCAATTTATGTATTTCTGTGGAAAAATTTGCAACGGTTAAAAACAAAATAAAATTATAAAACTGTTCACTATAAAGTACTAACTAAAATAATGCCCGTATCTGAGGATGTCCGATATGAACGGTTTATGACCTTTGTAACTAATAAAATAAAAGGTTGTATGAGTAGGTATCAACTGGTTTTGTAGCGGACTTATTTGCATGTCCAAATGTCGTATAACCTTAAACCTTCGTTGGGTAGTATAATATTTACATTTTTATAAATATGTTAATCTGTTTGTATTGTTTAAATCATGTCAATGATGCATAGTCTGATTTCAAAGAAATATAGTATACATAGTTATTATTTCTAGCATTAATAATACATAATTTGTCTTTATTTCGTATTCCTTTAAAGCAGTTTTGATACTCTCTCGAAAATAACTAGAGGTAGGTGGCACTCAATAGAAATTTCTTTAGTGTCATCAATTCAATTTGTATAAAGTATATTTAAATTTATAAAATGTTTTTTTAATATGTAATTTATAACGGAATATAATTTCAACTTAAAAATTTTCAAATTATATTATTTTATATTTACTGACTGTTTGGGACTTTGTTATAAAATATCTGAGCATCAAATTTCACAAAGGCATCTTTTCCAACAACACATGTGAACATGTGTCAATTAGTTTCAAGCTTGGCTAATAACTGTGCCAATTAATGCATCGTGTAACAACTAAAGATATTTTAAGATCCATGTTCAATACAAAAACATACCATCTGCAATATGTACAAATTAAGAACGTAATACGTTTGTACTTAAAAGTAAATACAAGCTTATTAGCTAAGCAATAGTCTCTTTTACTTCTCGCAGATGGTTAGAAAATCCTCGTGGACGCTCAAAAGTCCTTATTTTGGATGTCTTGGCAATACTTTTTGTATCTCTTCAACCTAGAGGTGTCTACTAAGTTAAGGCTCACTCCCGTACTTCCTTTTTGCCACTATCTTGTTTCAACCGTCAATCACGACTACCCCCATTTAATTTGAAGCTCTCACTAGTTCTCAGTGGTTGGTCAATCATTGAAGACCTGCTGTGGCCTGAACTCTTTTTTCAGTTTTAATAATTATTCTTTCGTTTTTGCTAAGTGTACGTTTTAGAGTTAGTGTCCATGTTGACACATAACATGGTGGTAGTGATTCCTGACCAATGCGTGTCAAAACGTTTATTTTATCCTAGATTGTAGTTATTCACCTGAGAAAGATGTCAAATCACAAATTTCGAGACGTAGTGTTAATGATTTATTTTGTATCACTGGACGATAGCAAATGTCCGGAAATTCATGTCTCACTTACAAACCTTTCAATTATCAAAATCAAACCAAACTAAGAATTGATTAGGCCTATAGGGTCGTCTTAATAAAGCTCCTAGAGGCCTTCGCTCAATCTTTCGTCCTCCATCTTTTTTTGGTGTACTTGATGAATAAGAAACTGATCTGCCATTCAGATATTCTTACTTCTCGAAAATTTTTTTTGTGGGGTCGCATGATCTCTAATTAGGCTCTCAAATGTTCTCTGTTCACTCCCCACTGATAAATTTCGAACAACGTATGTGTGTCTACTCTTTTACAATCAAGTCTACATGTGTCAAATGTTAAAATAATAGTGATAAATGATTGAACTCAGTTTGTGTACAAATCTGTTTACTCTAGAACTTTCTGATTTCCATTAAGGTTAAGCTAACCATAAGACCGATGTAAAAATGTTATCATTAGATAACATTTCATGGTCAATTAAATCCCATGAAGTGTCAAGCATCACCAACGATTTTTCCAGATATTGTGCAGACAGATAGAGAGACAAATAATCAGACAGACAGAAATTAATATTTTCCAACACCTTGATTGATAGGCATCACTGTCGCTCTGCCAATAATGTGATATGTTATCCAGCAGTCATAATACAGAATTAAAATATTCTAATAAAGAAGCTCAATTCATTGCCCACATTTGTTACTATGTCACATGCTGCAACGCCATATGTTTTACTCAGTTTTTAACAAATTGCATTGTTCTGCAATTTTCTCGTTGACATCATGGTTAACCATAAGTCAATTCAAAACTGTTCGCTAATATTTAGCTAAAGTTTTTTTTGTGATGCACTACCATCAACTGCTTACATAAAAGTGAACATCATGCAAAATTTTAGATCTATAGGTCTGTTCATTTTCGAGTTATCGTGAGTTTAGATAAACAAACAGAAATTAAAATTTTCAGCTTCTCTATAATATAATTATCTAACGCTTAGCCATTAAGAATAAAATATTTTTCATGATTCTAGAATCATTGACACAAAGAGTTTACTTCTATTTGTAAATTTCATTATAGGATATTGTAATTTAGAAAGTTGGTACAGAAAAAATGGATTTACATTAACTGTGTATTTTTTTCCTTAGGCTTTTTGAGGACAAGACTTGATTTGGTTTAAAACGTTTTAAAAAGGCAGTATTCTAGAAATGTATGTAAAGTGATTTACAATTTATGTTACGTAAGAAAATATAAACTCAGATAGCGGTACAATATTTTATTTTTTCACATATCACTGTTGTATTAGTTCACGCATTATTATAACTAAAAACATCATCCCTGCTTTTCCCTTCCTAACATAGTAAAAGAATACTTCATAACTGAAAATTAGATTTGTTGTAATAACCTTCTGCCCTGCTATAATTTTTGAAACTATTGGGTACTTATTTTCTTGCGACTTTCAATGAATCAAATCCCGTAAAACTTTCAGCAGCACAATTCAGTTTAAGAGGTCTGGGGTAAATCTCGCTAAAATACAGAGGGAACAAGTTAAAGACAAGTCAGAGGGAATAATTTAATCCAACGCAAACAACGTCTTAATTGAGTTGCAGACGGTATGATAGCTGCCTTCCTCTTAAATATCTCCAAAAGTGAAGCGCTATTGGCTTTCACCGGCGCTGTATTATTGAACGTTTGGAGTCAGTGTTGGAGAATTTTTAATTTAGAAATAACATGTGCACATTAGAAAATTACTGTCGTAATAAATGTCGTTACAACGCATTTTTATTCCTGATCTAAATTGTGAAGTTATCTTACTAAAGACAAGTTTTTACTTAGTAACATGCTAAAGTGTATATACAGGGTGTAACTGAAATACACCGACAAACTTCAGGAGGTTGTTCCTGAGGTCAAAACGACCAAAAAAGTTCCTATAAATGTATGTCCTAAAATGCATCGTTTTCCGTCTGTCCGTCTGTTTGTGTTTATTACATTAAAATTTTTTTTCTAAACAACCATGTATAGATTGATAAAGTGAAACTTGTGACCAAGTTTTCGGTATGAATAAAAAATCTAATAATCTAAGAGTTTTGTATTTTTCCGAGTGTTTAACAACGTAAAGGACCAGACGACAATTTCAAATTTCCTAACATAAAAAGAATTACCTATCCAAGTTCGACTGTAATTCATTTGGGGATATCATTTAGCAAAGTCTATCACACGAAGGACTGCTATTCTGTATGTCTGACTGTCGTGAATAAAATATAAATTTTGTATGAAGCTTCATTTCTATATAAGCAACATCTTGTTTGTCGATGTACAATTCAATCTGTAGGATTTGGCTGAGGGTTAACAAAATCTTGACATTTTCCTTATAGGTAACAATGATGGCTACAATAAAAGAGCAGAATAAATAAAATTTGTAACCAAATGAATACAATCATACAATATTTTAACATGGGACATTTTTATTCATAGAGTAAAACAAAAATGTTATATTGGATAGTTATTGCTCAAAGTTCTTTAAAATATTTCTATGATATCTAAAGGCATTAATGCATTACATTTTTCACTTTTACATAGACTAGGATGTGTTCTATGGTGGTGCACGTACAACCATGAAATTTGGCTGCCGTAATTGTTTGTGTTAATTTCTTTTCTACAAGATTGCCTGCCTGTGCATTACCCACAGGACAATTAAATTAATTACACATTTGAAAGTTTGCTTGCAACTTCAGTGACGCCCGTTACGCGACTTTGTAGAAATGAAACTGGCGTTATATTTAACGAAAAGAAAGTTGAATGTTTCAGAAACGACTTAAATGGATTCTAAACTGACGAAGTTGTACACTTCAGTTTCGAGGCACGTAGGCTGGTGCACTGTGTATCAACAGTACATGGCGCGCTTCCGATGCAAATGAATGTTTATCAAATCCTCTAACCAGATCAAACATGTCTGGATAGGCTAAACTGACATCGTGTTACGAAACAAGGAGATCTAAGAATGGTACAGTTTGCACTTCAAAGTGTATAAAAAGGTAAAGAACCTCTGAATAATTAATTTAATACAGGAATATCCATTTTTATTCCAAGTAATGAGTGTAAATTTCTGGTTTAACTCAGCAAACTAATTGCTTCACTATCAAATAAATGATTTTAAAATTTGGATAACACTGAATCAAACATTTTATTATTTATTGCTACATAATTGTTTATAGATTAACTTTATTTAAGTTATTTATAATTTATATAACAAAAACTTACATAACTTCAGTCAAAACACACCTGGAAATCATTAATTAGGTAATAGTATTCATCCAGTACCATTGTGAATATAAATTAATAAACTATTTAATGGTTATTTGCAAGTAATAAAATAGCTGGCACAACCACGCTTCGCTGTGGCTTGGTTACTGTACAATTATTATTATGTATAAATTATGAGTATAATAAATAATAAGTAAGTAATACAAAAATTCTTATTGCTTACGTATACCGGGTGTTTTAAAAGCCCCCTTCCCTTATTAACTTTCTTACGAATAGAGATGCAGTGGTTTGCTTTGTGGGATGTTTATATGACCAACTGAGGAGTTTTTGACGTATACAATTGTCTACACTCCCCCCAAAATGTGGTATTTTTTGGGTAAGTCAAACAATTTAAATAGGAAACCCTAGAAAGTGATACCTCATTTTAAAGGTATTGTAGAAAAAAGAATAATGACAAACCAGAGATCTCTAATATTACTCTATCAAATGTGATGACTAATTAAAGTTTAAATTTTTGTAAATTTTCCAAGTTAAAACAGTAACTTACCAATCACCAAATCGCTCTTATCCCCGAATTTGGCCAACACCCAAAAGGGGGCCTGGGGACGTAACCCCCAGCGAGCCGAAGGCGAGTTTCTCTATATAACTTGTGAATGTATGTTTGATCTGCCTTACAATAACTTAAAACATAACTTAAACTCGTCTACATATATTGAATACATTTCTTAAGCAACTCACTGAAATATATATTATTTCTCAATTTTCCTCTTCTGAGAGTGAAAGGTACGTATATATGCTGGGCTTACACTTTAGAAGATCGGGAGTTGCCTTTCTGGTCACTTATACCAATCTATGGCTATTGGCAGTAGCGTACATAGAATATTATTTTGGGGATCTACAACCTGGATGGTTTAGAAGGTATAAAATATCCTGAAGAAAAAGGGAACCAGTAATCAACCCCCGAGAAATTGTTGAGTTCCAAGACCTAATAAATGTGCTTAAAAACTACTGTGTGCAATTTTAATGTGAATCTCTCAACTTTCGAAGGAGCTGGGTCCCTTGAACCCTACACGGTATATACGCCCATGGCCACTGTTGAGTTTACTATACGTATAAAACTGTACTATGTAAAATTTAATATTCCACAGTAAGTATTGAATTCATACTTAAGACTCATAAAATTATTCTTGGATGAGATATTAGTTAAGCAATTTTAATATGTTTCCCGTAGTGAAATTATTAAATAAAGTACGCCTACATTTCTTACTAAAATCTGACGTTCTTCACAGTAACTCCGTGAGAGAATGCCCCTCGTGTGAAGCAGTTGTTCGTCACTGACAGATCTGCGAAGATGATGCAGAATATACAAGGAGCTAGTTGATTAAACATTGATGTAGCCAGGGGTGACAGGACCCTGCGAGTCCCAGGCGACGCAGGACGTCGCTGCCTTGTACAGTAGATGCTTGACAATATCACCCTAGGGTCGACCCGTCACTGTCACCTTCATCCCTGCTCAATATTGCATAGGTATTCAGAGTCAGCAGCTTCACAGGTGCCCACTCCTACTTCGGTCTACGTCATATTTACTATGACAGAGTAAGGGGTTTATAAAATATAAAATGTATCAAGAACATTTATCTGGAAACATTTTAAATCAGCAATAATAATATTCTAAGGAGTCGATAACACATTTGCACTGTTTTACCTCACAACTTGATTTAGATGGAAAAAGTCGATATCAGAATTTCCCCTTGAAATAAATTGATCATTAGTCACGCTAATTTAGTTGAAGGTGAAAGTTCGAAGGAACCAAAAGGGTTAAAAATATGAAACGGTAAATTTTCTTTGTATCTAATTTTTTTTTTGGCTGATACACCTAAAACCAACTGTCAGATACGTAAATGAATATTAAATCAACGTCAGTACACCATATACGCCTACCTGACTAAAAATGGTCAATTTCAAGCTCTTTATTATCAGTCACATAAGTCATAGGTGTATCATCGCCGAGGTAGAAAAAATTTGTATTGTCACTTTCTACCAAATAGTCGATCTATGGTAATGTGAAGCTGTTTCGCTTGTTTGACGATTGGTTTTAAGTGTGCCAAGGAATTAAAAATATAATAGTAGAGAAAAACATGTATCATATTTTAACCTTTTTGATACACCCGAATATGGCGTCTAAAAAACTAGCACGGCTAACGATTGATCTTTGAAAAATTACGATTTAAAGAAACCCCAATTTGTGTGCTTATATAATGGAAATTAGCTCTTGGATCCTAACGAAAAATTTTTAAAATAGAGGGACATTGTATTCAGTTTAATCTTAATGGTGTATCCAAGCTACCTCCAAGAGTGTACAGTGGCAAAATATTCCTTCATGTTGCTTTTATTGAACTATTAATGTTTATGGCCAAGTGAAGCGAGTCATTATTGGCAACCGCCTTATCTTAATGGGCGAAGCGGAAAACGAAGTCGTTATATGTATATTGATGACTGGTGTTTCATGAATATTTCTATAATCTTATCCATTTTGCCTACAAATGTTGTGAATTTTGCTATGGGCGTCGTCTGTAAAAAGATAACTTCATACATTACGCTGCTCCCATTCATGATTTCTTCTAAATTAAAATTTAAATGTCCTGTAGCTTTCACTAATATATTGACTATAAGTATTGTATTTTTAAATAAATTATTCGAGATTCTTGTTATTGTTTACTATTTATTGCCTATTATATTTATTGATCTATGTACGGAAATGTTATATATCAAAACCTATTATTTTATATACATCCATGTTATCAATCGAAAGTTCTTAAGTCTTAGATGTGCTTTCTGTGTATTTAAAATACACCCGTTTCTTTAGGACTCTGACCCACGGGCTACAATCTTACGAGCGAATGTCTTTCAGTTTAAAAGAACCGACATCTGTAACAAACGTTTATTGTGTAGACAGTTAATCCTAATCCACTAACCGACTTAATATTAGGTTAGTTCCTTATGATGGTTTTTACTCATAAAAATGATCTTTTAATATGTTTCTCACGTACTTAAATTTTAAACTATATGTTGCATACTATTTGTGACTACTTTCAAAGTTAAGCCCGTATCATCAGGAACTTAACAAAAACTTAGATTAACATATGAAGTTGCTAGATAGTTAGGCTAGTGCAGCATATCATTCTAAAAATAAACGTTTGACATCATGGACACTGAAATATTTTTCTAAATAATGTAAAAAATGTTGCCACTCACATCAAAAAAGTTTACAAGCTTGGTTTAGTAACTCGTAAATACTACTGCATATTAAATTTAAATTATATTTCTTGCTATTACTTTAACGGCTCTCAATATTTAAAGTTTTTTTAATAAAAACCAAAGAAAATCACCCGTTGCAACATTATAAACGTAAATAAGACATGCTTCAAGCACTATTAAACGTACACACAAAGTATTTCGAACTTAATTTGACATGGGCAACATTACCTCAATACGGTTTGTTAAAGTTGTGTTATTAATAAATTATCAAAGCATTGGGGAAAGTATTCTTAACACGGCAATTCACGCTTTTTTATTAACCTCAATTACATACTAAGCAAGGCAGTCATTTAACAATTATAAGTTTCGAGACAAAATCTACATTCCGGAAAGGAGATTTCAATAAAGCTCAGCATTTTCAATTAAACCCTACATCCTGATTTGTAAATAAGAGAAGGGTTTGTTCCCTTTTTAAAGGGACGCTGTACTTTGTCGGTAGCGCCGAGCTCCACGACAGGGCGGGTTTAATCAAGACTTCAGAGTACAGTTATTAGACACCACGCGGCCCTATCTCCCGGGACACGGTATCGGCTTATCTAGACTGGCTCGCCGTCCTCTGTATTTCTCCAGGTTTTCAACAGTGCACTATATTATTTCGATTTATTACCAAGCACTTCCTTAACAGTTTTTCATTCGGCATGGAAGATGCAATCTAGTCTTCAGGACTAGGAGTTGCACTTCCTTCATTTTATGATAATTAATGCATCTTCAGTTTTCCGTTCTATATAGGTACTTTGATTTACTCATACCTTAAATTTACAAGGTTGGTAGATGGGTTCTTATTCAATGACTCTTTTACCAAAATTGTAAAATCTGTATCACCTTTTGGTTTGACTTCCAACGGGTTAATAATACTTGCTTCACAAAGAGTTGATAAATTCGTTCTTGTTCTGAGTCACTTGATTATATTCTCTTTATCAGGCAACACTTTTCATCTGTTTCTCACTGATCGTAGACAAAGATTAGTGCCTTTAATTTCCATTAACCTTGAGTTCAGAGAATTAGCAGGATATGATTTTGTAAGTTCTTGTACAACTTTCTTTGTAATTTTCTGACAAAATTTAAAAGCCGACAGTTCACGCAAATACTAAAGGAAATTATTAAAATTAAGAGCCATTTAACCAATAAAACTTACAGAGTGATTTCTTGTGATTTGGTGACTGTTTTCCCGATTACCTACACATTGAATAATCCAACGAATGTAATATAGTCCAGGAGCCGAGATCCTATTTGCCATAGTTTTCTAGAAATCGATCAAATCTTCCGGAAAGAAAGAAATTATTCGTTAGCTACGCTAGTTTTAGTGTATGCCAAAATAGGAGGGTATCAAAAGGGTTAAATATTTAAAATGATACTTTTTTAGCTTGGCACTCTTACCAATGAAACGCAAATTGGTAAATCAGTGTCTTTTACCTTTAAGTCACACCTTTCAGTCTGTTTGTATGACGCTGAGATAACTATTATTTATGAATGTGCAAATATAGGAAGAATATAATATGACAAAATAATTACACCTTCGTATTTTAACCCTTTCCACACCTTCGAATTACGACCCACCAACACTATCGTGGCTGAAGATTGATTTCTTTCTCAGGAAAAGTTCTTCCACCAATTTCCAGAATAACTATGTTATGTGTATATACATTTACAATTGGCTTACGGCTCTCAGACCATGATATCTTGATACTTGAACAAATCCAGAGAACATTTGTTCAGCTTTCACAGCCAAAATATTTAAACATAACTTAGTAAACTCTCCGCATACTAGTGTTACTAAATTCAGCATCAATCATGTACGAAAACGGCAAAAAAATGATTAAAAATACCCAGAACGTCTAAATATTACCAAAAAGTATCCAATATCGTAACTGGAAAGTTTGTGTATGGTGGTTTAGCAGGAGGGACGAGGATGTTTTCTTCTTTATGTATGACCCGGTGTAGTTTCATTCATAGTTTTAGCTCTAAATTAAGAACAGTATAGTCATATTAATTATTAATGAATATAAATAATTCTTTCCTTAAGTCTTTCCTTACATATAATATAGGGTAGGGGTAACATGGGAAGGGGTAGGGGATAATCAGTTTTAAAAGGACTTTATATATTTTTTGCCATTCAAATTCTAAATCGTGGTTCTTGGATATGTATGTGTAAAATTTCATAATAAAATGTTCAGTATTAAGTCATGGAGGGAAGTGTTTATTCAATGTGAACGCTGAGTTAAACTTCAGTTCACTTTCACCTAGTGGTTTCCTCTTAGGTTGCTCCACCGTGCTAAAATATAGTAGTGCATCTGACGAGACAATGAGAATTTTATCACCTATATCACACTATATTTTATAATTAGGATGTCTCTGATGTCGAAGTGATGTAAAGAATTCATTTTGAAATTCTTCGTCAAAACACACACACACACTTTTGGATCTCTTCAGACGAAATGACTCCAGATTTCAGGAGGCAATTCTGTCAGCGTCAGATCTCAGACGCTGCACTAAGACGAAGATGAACTGGAGCTAAAACATCGAGTATGTATTTAATCTTAAAGAGAAGAGCTTATAATTTTATTTAAAAAATATGTTAATACTCCGTATCTGTTGTATAGATAACTCAAAACATACATTTTAACGTTACTTTGACCATGGAAGTTTATTTTTATTACCAAAGTATAATCTAAAGATCCTACACTGAATAAAAAATGGGGTAATTTAAAAACGTACTCCTTAATTTGGGATAAAGTTACAATAATTCCTAATTATTGTGGCACGAAATCCTAAAACTTATTTGTGTTTACATAGGTATGAAGTACTTTGTAACTGAATAACAGTTTCATTCATCATGTGCCAAGTCACTTTGTAACTTAAAAGCAATTACGGGCAAACTTTGGGAGTGTTATGAATATTTAACGCAGCCTGACGCTAGAATTATATGAGCCTAATGCGATATTCTTGGTAATAGCGTTTATGCAAATTTCACTATTTATGTTTCACGTCTACAAATAAAAGGATTAGTGTTCGATTATAATTTTGTTGTCCTTTCTTGTTCTTAAATATGAGTACTTTTTCCAAATATATAAGTTACGTAATGTGCAATTTATCTTTTGTTATGTATTTAATCGTCCTCAACATTTGTTAACGAGATAAAAAAACGAATTTGAAGACGTAAATTTGATTTCACTTGATTTATTTTGTATTGTATTAACATTTCTATCACATTTAAAATAATACACAACAAAATATGAATTAATAAATTATGGCAATTCAGTTTTTAGGTGGGTTTTCATTTCCAAAATAGCATAAAGTCGTAATTCAACAATAGAAATAATACAGTGTTTTAAGTCTGATTTAATTTCCTCCAAATCGTATAGTGATTCTAATATTATCCTACAATGTATTGTCATAAATCAACAATAATAGTGGACTTTCGTTATTTGTATATCTATATAAGTCAAAAAATATTCAAGCTATGTTTATTATTTAGTTTGTGTGTTTATTTTCCGTAAAATATATTCATTAATCAGCAGTGATTGTTATAGTTTTTAAGCTTTATGTATGCCAAATCTTCCGACAAAAATTTAGACATAAAACATCAAAGACCGTAAGGTTTTACTTTTTTTGGGGGACAGCAGCATTATGGTTTTGCAAAATATACCTTCCAAAACCAACACCGAACACAATACGAGTAGTTCGTGTTTTAGTATGCACTTTTATAATCAGTAAAACATATAGTCTTACATCAGGAGTCATCAGTGTTTTAGGTTAGTTTTCTTTTATAAAAAGATACAGTTTTTCATTGGCCTGCACCATTTACAGTTGAAGTATTATCCACAATAGTTATATACTCGTAGTTATAATCGATTATATCCACGCCGGCTATTTTATAAATATTTGAAACGCATTAAAGTAACATTTTGAATCCACAGTTTATGTTCTTCCTGTATTCAGTGTCAGGTAATGTAACCGCAATGTTAGGTTAAATATGTGTATACATTACACGACATCAAGAGACTAATAGCTTCCGCTTCCTTGACGCTACATCGTTCTTTGCTCAATCAGCCTCACACCGTATCTCACTGAGCGTAAGCTTGCCTGTACTTTGTCAGGGATTCCAAGTCACTGTTGGCTATTACATACCTCTACTGGGGTGACTACGAACTTACCATTCCAACAGTTATCACTGCTAGCATGTTTCCTTTACATGACAATACACAAAAGTACCCAAAATACTGACAGATATCCCAATACTGATTGATACCTAGAATACGGATCTTATTTAAATTACAATAGTAACTTATGTATTATTTATTCTAAAATTAGGCCATTTCATAACACATGTGCTGAAAAATGGATTACTTTGTTCCACTCTCTCCTATAGACTATAGTATACTTTCATTGCTTTGACTTCATCGACTATAGGCCATGTTAAGAAATCATTTAAGATGAAAAGTTTTATAAGCTTCCTACGATACCGGAAAAAGCTTACTTTAATTTCTAGCTTACCCTTCTTACCAACCAAAGCAAGAAAACGAGAACAAAGAACCACGTACGTTATTGCACCTGAACTAAATCCGGACGTGAATCATATCTGGGATTGGGTGATCAGAGAGAGCACTGCATCAGGAGAACCCCCAACTAAATGTTATCATGTTCACACACACACACAAGATGTTCCCAATAAGCACACTCACAGATCTGCATTAGCCAACCAATAGAACCCCCACTGACCCACTACACTCCATCACGGCCATCACACAAACAACCACCTACACCCCACGGACCACCTAACACCTGTAAATGTAGCTAAACATTAACTTTTTAAATTGTCATAGCTACATAAAAATTACATGGATTACCGAGAAACATATTAAACAATAACATTCATCTTTACTTAAGTTTATTATTGATAATAAATCCCAATAAGTTACTATATTATAAAAAAAATTCAACTGTTTAATTTTTTTACATTAATGTAATTTTTTAAATTAAATTCAGATCCCTAAGAAACGAACGGAATTATATTTTAAACTTTAGTAGGTTCATACATAATGGCAAACTTTAGGATCTAGGTCGAAGTTCTATGATGTACAAAATATTGCATGCTTGTTTTATCTATAGACTGTGTCTTTCAAAGCACTTACCAATATTCGGTAATATTGAGTTTCAAGCAATCCAGTAGACTTCGCTTGGACAAAAACATGAGTTACCATCGGCGTATTGCATCAAATGATCCCAAGTGAATATGAAGATTATTTGTACATAACAGCCTTGGGAAATACCACAGGTTATGATAAGAAAACCTAGAACATAATCTTCCTAAATATTTCATCACATTGACTAATTGGGCTTTACCAGATAGGTAGGGGTAAAACCATTGCAGTTAAACTCCTCCAACACCGTAACCTCCAATTTTTGTACAAATTTTATACTTCATAGTATCAAAAGCTAGACGTAGATACCAAAAGAGCTCAAGCATGTCTCCTAGGATTCATAGTTGTAAGTACAGTAATAATGCAACATTTATGCAACAAGGGTGTCATTTATGGCATCGGTAGTTGATTCTTTCTTTAAATATCCGAATTGAGTCGGTGAGAGAAATTAATGTTTCTCAAGAAAATTAATCATTATTTCGTGAATTTTGGTTCATAAAATTTACTTGATATAGGAAGAATAGTAATAGGTTTATAATTCTTAGAAAGAAATTTTCGATCCATTCTTAAATACAGGTATAGCTTCTGAATGTTGAAGATTCAATGGAAATCTATCTTTAGATTCTAAATTACTAAATAAGACATTAAACAGCACTGCTACAAGTATTACATTGTAATAACTATCGGCAGCATAGCAACACATAAGATTTGAAATTATAATAACACATTCATTTTCTGAGAATGATGTAAAGAAGGTATAAGAAAAGTGGTTCATAGTTGAATATTACATGAATTTTAAAAAGTATTAGATGCGTTTACAAACACAACATCAAAAAGTTCGGAAATGTGCTTTGGCCAGGGTTCAAAACGATGTATTAATGTTAATCTGATAATTTGTTTTCATTCCTGAGTATTTCAAGCATAGTCATATACAACCTGGCAAACAGCTCTAGCTTTATTACTGCCATTGTAACATATTTTTAGCCTACGTTGATGGATTTTTAGCCTTGCAGATAAATTTTCTTAAATCTCACGGCAAAGACTGTCAGGTGGGAAACCCAGCTGTAGTATCTCAGAGTCTCTTAGGTCTTCCTTAACTTTTATATTTAAACTACGTATTTAAGCAAATTGAGCTTACGTATTTCTCTATATAAAATCAATCGAAATGCATTATTAAATAAGGTTAGTAAGATTGTCATAACAGAAGAAAATGGAACATCAAAGTTCTCTTCAATAAAAACGGGATGCTAGTCATTATCCAAGACTATTTCACCGTATCTATCAGTAATAGCTTTAGAAAAAAGTCTGATGATTTCATCTATGACTTCAAAGCAGTTTACTTCACGAGGATCTCTTCACTTCTCAGTACAAATCCCTTTTATTGGTAAAATCGGATTAGAGCACAATTACTTCATTGCAGGTCTCTTATCTTCTCTTCTAAGTACAGGACCCTTTTATTGATAAAATCAGATTAGTGCGCAGTTACTTCATCGCAGGTCTCTTATCTTCTCTTCTCAGTACAAAACCCTTTTATTGGTAAAATTGGATTAGTGCGCAGTTACTTCATCGCAGGTCTCTTATGTTCTCTTCTCAGTACAGGACACTTTTATTGGTAGAAATAAAAAAGTGCGCTGATTATTTCATAGCAGATCTCTTACATTTTCAGTACAGGACTTTTTTCTTGCCAGAGGTAAAAAAAACAGTGTGGAATTTACATCATCACTGGCCTCTTCAGAGTACCGCACCCCTTCTCATTATGACAACCATCCGAACCCTTTTCATGTCCCACTGATAAAAATACTACCTACTCAAGTTTAGATACTAAAGTAAGGTGTTAAGTATTAGTTAATGTATCTAGTTAATTTCGTGTTTGAAGTTAAATTTCATACGAATACTAAAGTGAACAATATGGTTTGTGTGAGTTTTTATTATTGTTTGGAGAAAGCTTGTTCTTTTTATTAGGCGGATGGGCTATCATCTGTATAGGTTAGCGTACAATAAAATAAATACCACAATGTAGCAGGATAATGAATTTCCATTTGTTTTGGGTTAATTAGATACTGCCACTGAACAATTCATGATGGATAGATTGGTATAAAAAGTGGAGCCTCATTGAATATTTCCTATGACAATTAGTATTGATGTCCCTAATGTATCTGCAAAATTTGCCATTATTAAACATAAATCACTCTTTGCTCTGAATGTTTGCTTTTGGAGTGTTTTAATAATGTTTAAGGCGTGTTAGTGAAATTTAGGAACTGAAGAAATCATTAAGCCAGTAACAAATTCACTTTTTGTAATATTATAAACACATATTAATTTTCCTAGGATACATTATAAACTATTTAGTGTGTGTTCTATTTTTCGTTTTAATATAAAAGGTAAAATTAAAGTATAGGTGTCCCTCTCTAACACTTAACCTGGGTACCAACGCCTTAAAGGTGACTTCCGAACCACCACCAACGGTCGGGGGCTTAAGGTAACGAACTTACATAAAGCATGCTTTATTAACATTGACATTAATACTTATTCATTATTTCCACTTTTTAATTGGAACAATCCACCATTGAAATAATAAGAATTTGTTCATAATTAGGTATTGGTCTGAAACAAGGTCGTCACAACTTCTAAGGATTAATCTATAGTTAGTGATAGGGCAGTTCAAATCTCATCTGTGACCATACACTATCATGAGTACTTACGAACTTGTACCAACTTACTCCTTAATCTTGTGTGATAGGATTCTCACACATATATCTGTTTCTAAATGACTGATAAAATAAGATTAAAAAGGAGTTCTGCCTCTTCTCAAACTCACTAAACTTGTGATCACTGGGATTTTATAATTTTATCTATAAGAATGCAAAGTAAAGGATTGAATTATATGAAAAAAAAGCTAATAAGATGTTAATCAATATGTAGACAGAACAAGTTAAACTTGTTAAGGGGGTTCGGTATGCCCTATCCTTCCCATGTTAATTTGGTCAATTTTATGTACCTTTTTCTCAGAAACCTTTAAAGCTATCATCATCAAACTTTAGGACACTACTATTTAGACCTTTGTTAACATTTAGAGCGGAAGACATTATAAAAATCTATTTTAAATTTTTATTAAAAAAAATATAATTATAAATTAAATTATTTTACAAAAAATTAATAAATTTTTTATTTACAACAAATTAAATAAAAACTTCTTTTTTTTAACTTTTTTAGGATAGGGCATACTGAACCCCCTTAACTAATGCTATGGTACAGGGCTTTCATAACTCTATACCTGTAAAAATTACAATATAGAATTAAATAACATAATAATTCATAAGTATACATCATGAATTGAACTTGTTAATGAATACTATGATACGGATATTCCATTACTCTTTACCTGTGCAAATTTCAATATACATTTGGGTAACTCAATAACCTATGTGTAGACGTAACGAATTTAGCTTATTAATGAAAATTATGTTAATGATATTCCATCACTATATACCTGTGGAAATTTAAATAATTAATTATATAACTTAATAATCTAATATCTTTGTAGACCTAACAATTTGAACTTTTAAGGAATACTGTGATGCTCTCAACATATCCCCAGGTTTTTCCGCACAAAAGAGATGATCATTAAGCTCAAACTGTAACACAAACCTTTTTGTTAAGCAATAAAAAGCGTTAATCCAAACAAGAGTTATACGGAACGTTAAGCTCCCACAAGACTAATCCTTGTAAAAATGTTGCTTTTTGAACTCGGATTCCGTCCAATACCGACCATTGTTAGGATCAGCCTTGTTTAGTCGTAAATGTTCAAGCTAGTATTACACGAGTACATTATAGATCGGGTATTTTATAGTATATTAGAAAAGTATCCTATTTTATGACCATGTTTTTTTGTACTACGAGAAAACCCTTATAAAGATAAAATTCTATATAAATGCCACCATTAAATAAAACGTATTAATTAACCAAATGTTTTTTAGAGGTAGTTAACTCACAGATATGATATAAAAATTCCTAATTGTATTTAAAACAAATAAAAAAATAAATAAGAAATTAAAAAATAATTAAATTTAATATGAATATATATATGTGTGTGTGTGTGTGTGTGTGTGTGTGTGTGTGTGTGTGTGTGTGTGTGTTCTAGCCAAATTTACTTCTTAACTACAACGTTTGGAGTATTTTGTTGATTTAACCGAAAATAAGCTAATTGAAGTTGGCACGAATTCACAAACATACAGGATGTTCAAGATTTCCAAAAAAATTACGAATGAACAGGTTGTCCTAGAATAGTGAACTAAACGGTATTTTCATAGAATAGCCTACCAATAGTTTCATTAACGTTAAGAACAATAATATTTATGGTGAAATAGATAAAATTTTTGGAATAATCAATCAACCGTGATTTAAGTAATTTGAACTACTTTTGCAATCTTCTGAACAGCTCATTTTATTAAAACATTTTTAAAATTTTAAGAATAGGGTGGTAAGCGGTTTATTAAAAAATGCTTAGTAATTATACAACTAATCTGGTGAAAACTATTTTTTGGTTATGGACGACATTGGCCTATATAACTAAAATGTACTAGATTTTCATTTTATTAAAAATTAAAAACATAATAAATAATAGTAAAAACAGATTAAAAATTCTATTATGAATACAAACTCAGCTGGAATAATATGTAGTAATAAAACAAGATTTAGTTGAAAAGACGTATAAAATAATGTAGACTATATCATTGTAATTACAGCACAAATTTAAGATGATTATAATTTGACTTCCTAAGCGCTAGGATATTTCTTTGAGAAAATTCTTATGTTCCAAACAAAAATTTTCCAAAGTTTTTGTGAAACAGAATATAAAAAACGTGTTTTGTTTTTTATCGTGTAGCAAATGTTGTTTAATAAGTATAAAATCTACATTTTATAATTTTAATCTCGACTTTTAAGCTTGCTTAAAGTTATTTAAAGTCTCACCTTAAACAGAGCTTGAATACGGACTTTTGAACTTACGTATATAATAAAATTTCAATATTTTTAAAACTCTATAAAGTGGAAACGACATACTTGAAAATTTTTATTTTTACGTTCTTAATTTAATGTATTAGAACTTTTAATCTAACGTTTCTGGATCCATAAAAATATGTCTAAAGTATAAAAGAGTATTTTTTATGTGGAAAATAAGTAAAATAAAGAGCTAGAACGGAAGTTATTCATTCAGTCACAATTAACTTTGTCTATTTAGAATCAGTTGTGGCAATAAAGACTGCACCGTGTAGTTTCAGCTAGTTAAGCTCCAGACACTAAAATCAATAGTGCCTGAACCGTAAAGCGATGTTTGGGTTCCTTAAATGCTAATGACTTACATCGGAGTGTCCCTGGGGGCGACGCATGAACTGCCATCACTAACAGCCTCTGTAGCATTGTGCTGTGTTATTTACAACGACACGCTCCCACCTGGAGGACAATTAACACAGCTGATTAATTGTCCGCTCCAGCTGTTCCGCTCCACTGATTGGCTCTGTTACCGGATCCCGCTCACACATTTCAAGTCGGTGCAGCTGTTAAACAAACATGTTGTTCACTTCGATCTTCTTCTTTGATGGTTTATCCACGCACCCATCTTGCTGCTTTGTTTACCGTTTTAAACGCAGCGTAATTAATTGGCTGAGCGTTAGCGAAGCCTATTACTTGAGGGACTGGAAAGGTTTTACTTCTCTCTGTCTGTCCTTCGAAAACGAATGGAACTATAGACTTAAGAGTTTGCATTAAGCTTGCTTTTGATTTATATAACAGCATCACTGAGATCGACGATGTTGCATGTAACTGTTTGAGATTTTGATGAGCGTTAGTGAATATTTTGCATAGGTCTTATGGGTAATTATGGTGAGAATTAGAAAATGGTTAAATAATTATACGTGTAAACAGTTCCAGTAATAAAGCTAGAGTCACATGGCAGCTTGTATATGTTCTGGGAGGACTCAGAAATATAAAATAATTCGGAAGTTGAAGATTAATAAATCATTTTTAACCAATCCATACCACATAGCCGAATGATTGAATAATATGTAAACGTTTCCAGCCGTACTAAAAATTTATATATTCAACCAGCACTTATACTTTATTTCCATTTAGTTTTTCTGTCTTTTTTACATCAGTTTCTGAAATTTAAATTGTTAATGTAATTTCACATCTTAATAAGTATAGCTATGCTAATTATATTTACGACATTTGTCCGGAAATAATCAATCAAGTAGTAACACTTGTAGCAAGAGCGTTGACCGTTGTATTTAATAATTCAGTATCTCAGGCAGTTTCCATCGAGTCTTTAACATTCAAAAGTTATACCTTAAGAAGTGATCTGATAACTCTCCAGACAATTATAGACCGATGTCTATCCTTCGTGTGCTAAGTAAAGTTTAAGAATGCATCATTCGTCACGCTGTGTAATATGTTATTGAAAATATTAGCTTATCTCATCAACTCAATCTGTATTTTTATGGGATAAATCTACTAACAATGCTATACATGATTTTCTTGCTGCATTTACAGCTCTGGATCAGGGAATGCACGAACTCTTTTGTGATCTGGGTTGAGATTTTGATACTGTGAACCATCGACTTCTTCAAAAACGTCTGGAGGGATACAGCGTTAGACAAGTTTTACTACAGTAGTTAGACTCCTACCTATCTGGTGAACCCCAATCTGGCGAGATGATGAAGTCGTTGGGCAAATCATGTTCTAAATCCTTCCTAATCTGTTGCTTTTCCAATGGCTTTTTTATGTAAATGATCGTAAAACCCACTTAAATGATCATTAGTGCAATACGTGGATGATAACAAGTGTTATCGTGCGATCAAATTACACAAGACTGCGCTACAGGTAGTATTCCTGAATATTGGTGTGTAGTTTCAAAGGTACAGTTCGTCTTTAAACGTAGATAAAACAAGAATACTTTATTTTGGGCCAAATGGAACTTCGACTATTATCCTAAAATTTGCCACTGTATATAATGGCGCTACATGTTTTTAATCTAATCAGTTGATTTCTTAGGAAAGCACATGGATCCAGAATTAAATTCAACATTGATTAGTATGTAGAAAACTAAACAGCTACCTTTTCCTCTTAAGTATTTATCTGGAATCTTAAGTAAATGTTTTCTTATAATGGTGTATTACGGTTATTTTTACACTATTATCATTTGGTATTCTCTTCTTCCATCGAGTTTCGTCGTCTTCCTTTATCAACTGGGGTTTAGACTGCAAAAAGGTTGCGAGGGTAATTTGCAGTCTCAAAAAACGGAAGAGGTGCCGAAAAATATTGCCTCATGAACATATCCTTACCCTTCCATCTTTATTCATATATCAAATATGTATGTTACATTTTAAGAACCTGTAATTGTTTACAGTACATCATTACACACGGTTCAATGTCTACCCCATGGTGCCAATGCATTCTGACGAATAAAAAAATCTACCACTTCCCTTGGGCAAAAAAATTCATTCTCTTCCAGACTATATTAAAACCAGTGAAACGAGTTTATACAAACGAGTAAATAATTATCTCATGAATATTTTTTCATATATCTTAGAAAAAGTGGAGTCCGACTTACGGCACGTGGTGTGACCTACTCACACCGTATAAGAACCGTAAGCCAATTTACACTATATAAGTACATCAGTAGATTTTTCTTGAAAGCATTGTTGTACAAACTAAATCAGAGGTCTGCTACGCTGGTTTTAATAGAGAATGAAACGGCAGGGTACTACAAGAGCTAAAAACTTAAAATATTATATTTTTTCCGTAGATACACATTAAACCTACCGTAATGCGCATAGATAATAGATATACAACCGTCAAAAACAAGATAAGAGACCAAGAGTAGAAACTTTAAGGATATGTACATGATTAGCTGCCGTTGATTTTCAATTTACATATATGTCTAATGGACGGTTTTAAATACGTCAAGCTTAGAAAAATATGATCAGTGAAAACAATATAGTTTCATATTTTTACCCATTTAATTCCGATCTATAACAAAATTATCACAGCTGACTATAAATTTTTTGGAGAAGAACTTTTTTCAAGAAAAACCAGGTTGTGTACGTATTCAATTTAAATTCACTGTCATTTATGGACAATGAGAAACATAAATGGAAGTAAACAGAGTATGTATTATTAGAAAAACACTTATAAGGGCAAATTGTGGTGAAAAGATCTTGAGGTTTAGCTAATAACAACAATGTTATTCTCCGAACACTTTTACGCCCTTACTGTTTGTCGGAAAATTATGCGAGATATTTTAAGGATGAGATTCATTGACAACCAGATAATTTCGAGTTTTTACTTTCACCTGTATTCTTCGTAAATACTTAAAAGAAAAAGTACA
Source organism: Homalodisca vitripennis (assembly GCF_021130785.1). NCBI lineage: Eukaryota > Metazoa > Arthropoda > Insecta > Hemiptera > Cicadellidae > Homalodisca > Homalodisca vitripennis. The sequence continues at coordinate 44,054,557 of NC_060211.1, read as the reverse complement.
AATATTTTAATATTTTTATGACTAAGCAATATCATCCTAATAATATTATAAAAGCGAAAGTGACTTTGTTTAATTTCTTTCGCGCTTAAACTAATTGTACTGAAACCGATTGTACTGAACATTACATTGACATACTTAGGGTCCATGGTATGAATATAGGCCTATTCTTTATCAAAACACCCTCCGGGCTACGTTTCACTGGACTCCAAAGTACCGAATATCCCATCTTGTTCTCAAAAGTTGTTAAATGTTCCCTTAAGAGCCTTTTATATATAATAAACTGTTCCGTGTAAATATTTTTTCTATAACAGCTTTTTTTAAATTCGTTTCCTTTTATAGTGTGAAAGCATACAGTAAGCTTGAGATGAACAACACTTCTTATTTCAATCCTTTCCGCAACCACTGTTGAGCTCAAAGTATTAAGATATTTATATAAAATAATAACATATTTTCTAAAAATACACTTTTTACTGTAAATTTTAGGAAGTATAACATATCAAATATACTACATTCAATGACTATTATAAAACCGATCATAGTTGTCTTTTGGCAGATGTAGGCTTGTAAGGTCAGTGTTTATATATATATATATATATATATATATATATATATATATATATATATATATATATTTCATTTTTAGTAAATGACTGTAGGCTACAAATAAAATGTTTTTAAAAATGTTTAAAAAATTATATATATAACACTTTTTCACATATTTTAATTATCATAGTAACAATGTTACCTTAATATTGCCGCCAGAAATATAATTCACTCGAACCAGAATTGGTCATACACGTGCAAAGCTTAAGAAATTGCGTTCGAAGCAGCAGGTAAATGCTAGTTATCATACAAGATTAAAAAGCATATGAATGCAGATCAATTAACGAACGAAAACTGTCAAAACCAGTACTGATCCGAAAATTTCTTGTCTGCATCTGTGTCCAGCGATGTAGTGTATTGTTATGTTCACTGGTTTTTTTTTTTTATCCGCACATTATCTCGAGAACAATGTGACGTAAATTATCCCGAGAACGATTTGACGTACAGTGGAGATATTTAGCACCAGAGGTTTACCTTTTTAAGTAAGGTATACACGAAAACTTGTATTTTTTTTCACAAGGCTTTTTTTGAGTTAGGATTCTCAAACCTACGTAGGTATATATTTTTTAGATCGGGGCAAGAAGGCAAATTCAAATATGGTGCCGGAAGTATAATTCATCCGAATTAGAAGTTATTTGCGTGCTAAACCGGAATAAATTTGTAGAAAAATAATAATTATTGCTTAACTATGCAGATCTTGCCTAGCCATAACTATAAAGTAATTCGTACTTTTTAGCTCTAGCTCTATAACCAAAAAAATAAGTCAGCAAAAGTAACAAATGTTACCGTAGATCATTTAGGTAATTTAGTAAATCCAGCGCTATTCATTACAATAATTATTGAGCACTATATTTGGTTACACACACGAACATATGATTGGGTCCAACACATAAGAAAATTTACAAGTATTATATCGCATGAAATGTTTAGTACATTAGTCTGTTATCAGCATAAGAAACGACTATAATTTTGTTGTTGTAATTTAGAAGATTAGTCGTACTGGGTTCCGATCAAATTTCAGGTTTTTCATTGCTCATCATTTCCAAGTAAATGATGATTCGGTAAAGAGTACAATTTGTATATACTAATTTGTGATTATTTTTTCAGTTTGCTAATGTGGTTATAACACAACAAATGTATTGCCTCTACTAAAAGCAAGTAAAGCCGACAGGTTTACGAAGGGAGATAACGAAACAACTGGAGAGGTGGCTACTGGTGGCCGCCATCCAATCTAAGTTAGGGTGAACCACAGTGGACAATCATGTACAACTTCCGACCATACACTAGTTAACTGTTTCAAGATTGTTTGTTTATATTGGGGAAGAAATCGTTTAGAATCTCTGAACGAAAATCAATATCAATCGACCTATTACTGTTTTATAGTTTTTTGCGTCTTATTACTAGCTAAGTAATATGAGGGTGCATATATTGAGCTATATTGTTAAGTAAATGTAAAAGATGTGTTTTAAATAGGCTTTGTATTAGATAGGCTAGACTATGATGCATATAGTTTTGCTATTAGTTTATTACGGGAAGAGTGGTTTTAGTGAGTTCGATTATTATTGGCTGAATGTTATCTACGAATCACTCTTGGGATTTTCTGTTTGTCTGTATGATGTGTCGAGATCGATCTGACTTACAGGCTTGAAAATTTGCACGTTACTTCGTTTCTATGACAGTGTACGTCAATCCATGAGATTTGGCTGAGCGTTAGTAAAAATTATTTCTTGCATCATATGGGTAACCATAATGCCAATGGGAAAATCGTAAATGTTAAAACAGTCTAAGGGCAATCTTGGACCTTTTAATGTGACAAATACCGGTATAGACTTGAAATTTGACATGCAACCTCAGCAAAGTCTTTAATGCGACAGGTGTTGTGATGTAATCCTACCTTGTTAGCATTTATTACCCAAGAAGCTACGCTTCTAATTATAACTATACATTAACGGTAAAATTTAAATAGGATTTTTCAAGTACGTGTTACTCAAGTCCCATTCATACCAGTGGTGGTCAATCCAGCCCAGGTACCTGTTGCCGATGAGACCACTATGAGATTCTGATATTACATCACCGTCCCAGATATTGTGCATTTAGTCGGGCTGATTTGCAAGGGTGAGGAGTAAATTGCTCCCAAATTCCGTAGCTGATGTAAGAGATAAACATTATGACAACTCCCCTTCACATAGTGAGCTTCATGATGAGGCTTTTTTGGTTCTTGGGTTTCCGATTTGGTGCAACAAGATGGAGAACGGAAATCAGGATTTCTATAATATGCATTAATGGCCTCGGCAATGTCTGGGTGTCGTGTCATTCAAGTAACCTTGGAGTTTACTTGAAAAGAAGAAGGAATATGTAAATAATGCCTTATATCACCAGTCAAGTTAGGACTAAGTAGAACACAACCTGGTGCCCAAGGTGAGTTCCAAATTATGTCCAATGACCAGGCAGGCTGAATGATTAAAAAGACAGGATCGCTCAACGGACACACATCCAATCACCAACCACGCTTGATGTTACTTCGCTCGGTATCTTACGATAACCGCTGTACTCTCTATATTACGTCATTGGCTGCGGTATGGAGAGAAGACAAAGGGTTTATATATGTTTATAGAGTGCCTTTTAATGAATTTCACTAATCTCTGGAATGCTTGAGAACTTCTATGTCTAGTTAAGAATTCTTGTTAAGATTTCTGTCGATATGGAAGTAACCAAGCAACTAACCTGTTAACTGCATTATAATTCAATCTTTCAACTAGCACAACTTAGTAAGCTGTACATGTTCATATCTTTTATATCTTGAAAAGTAGTTGAGTGCACCCCTAAAAATCCAAAATTAAGGGCATTATTTTTATACATTTACTGCTTGGACATTGATACCAAATTTGTGAGTTAGCGGTTAAGTTCTTAACTTTTTTTATTCAATAGGGTTCAATTCATTACGCTAGAATAATAACGATATTATATTAAAATTTGCAAATTAAAATGCATCGTGACCCAAGTTTTATTCTAGATTACTAGGATTAAATCTTTTTCTTTAAACTTGTAATAAATTTTTTTCAACAGAAGGAGACCTCATTTGGAGCAAAACATTTATAATTACGAAACCAGAGGCACCAAAAAGCTGTTCAACATTTAGTATATGAGTACCTATATAGTTTTCATATAAAATTGTCTTATTAATTAAATGATGCTATTTAATTACTTCACTGACTAGGCAGAAAGAAGACTTGTACTTATGATTCATGTTTTCATAGAGAGTACAACCTATTTTATGCATAAACATATAATATAATAATATTTATTTAAAATACATTGAACATGACGGCCAATACAGTGTTCCTATCAATATTAAATGAGCAAATGTGTGAATTACTAATATCTAAATTCTAATATAGGAAAGTTTCCTTTGATTGCTTATGATATATTACACATTTTATTTAGAAGGCCTGCAATAAGGGGGAAATGTTTATAAAGTATAAATGAAGAATTAATTGTCATTTGTGCCACATGTGTCATTTAAAATTAGGCACCACCTTAAAAGTTTGTTTGATATTGGTTTAAGTAACATTCATTTTGTCAAATTTAAATTTAAAGTTTGATAACGGATTTTTAAACGTTGCATTTTGTAGTATTGTAGTGATTTATTCAAATAGTTTAAATAATAATACATTAGAATAATTTATTTAATAAACCAAATAATTAATAAATTATGATTATATTAAAACATATTCATAATATTATTTATGTTAATAGCACTTCTGTCTAAAGTTGACATGTACGGTCTTTGCTGTTATAGATACTGCAATGAGGTCAAAAAGTTAACACATTCATAAAAATCCAAAATAGCTTTACTGCCACGCAACTCAATAAAATATTAGTTAGGCCTCAGTGAAATAATTTAAAGAACATTTAATAGAGTCTGAATTCACAATATGAAAGGTTCCGAGTGGATTCTCAAATATGTAGGTATAATACAAATGGGTAGGTATCACTATTTAAGGACACATGGTGGTGGTAAAATATAGCATGTGTTAAAATTAAATTTGATATCTGCTCTTTGGGGCATGTTCTAACTTACATACGATAGAATGGCGTTGGGATTGTGAGAATCATAACGAGCTCTCACAGTTAGGCGGGGATTTACGATAAGCCGTCTTGTTAAAAGATTCCTGTCAACATTTTGCCACAGAGCCCCACGTTCTCGTAGAATCTCGCTGTCAACAGTGACTCCCTGGATCAGTGTCTGCTACTCGACTCCCTAACTCAATTTCTATCAACATTCAGGAGTAAAACGGTGTTGTTGTGTGTCTTTATCTTCAATATAAAGGTATAGATTTATTTCAAGGTGGTCTAATCGGTTTTGTGTTTCGAATTTGTTTCTGTTAAATTTTAAAATTCTTTACGATAACTTCCCTAAATGCAGAAAATGTAGTGATGTAAAATTTACGTAAAAGTGTTTGCAAGCCCCATGTGAAATTAATTATAGCCATTTAAAGTATGTAATCGAAATAATTTTACAATGAAGCAAATATAAATACGGCTGCATATAAAGTGTGAAACCTTTATAATATGTGTTTAATATTTTCAATATATTCAGTAGAGTAGGTTTAAGTTTTTAATATTCAGACTCCTTGTTATCTTTAAAATAGTTTATGGTAATCCTAAGCCAAAATCAATACTGGTGAGCTTATCCAAGTGACCGTTGCACCTATCGTTTGATTTAACCATCGTCTCTCATTGGTGGAAATATCGCGTGTTCCCATCTGTCTCTCTGTCTGCCGTCCAGGAGCGTCCCTTAGACGCCCGAACATTCAGTTGTACCGTAAAAGGCGTTCTGGAGACATGGTCCGGTTACGGCGGCTCACCCCTTTGTTCTCGCGGAAGTGGAAGTGTCGCCTTGGGTCTCAATGCCCTCTTTTCTCGTATTCATTATACTGGGTATAGTGTCTCGTTGCTACCGTCGGGGGTGCCATGGTCCAATTGCAGTAGCTTATCCTTCGTGATGGTTCCTCTATACACTTGTTCCTACCCCAATGGCAGTGAAGATTCTTAGTGAAAGTGACCTATTCTTCCGTGGACCCCACTGTAGCCCTAGAAACCCTGGTCGAGCTGGAAGTTTTCCCCACCTTCTAAACGGTAAATAAAAATATTAAACCAATATTTTCTTGAATATTTATCAAGCTCGATACACATACCCGATTGTCAAACACATGAATAATAGTGATATCACCAATAAATAACCAAAATACAGGGTGTCCAGTAATTAAGTGATCAAACTTCACCAGGTAATTTTCAAGTCAGCATATAGAAGAATAATAACGCGTAGTCCTATCTCGTTTAGTTATCTGTCTGTGTTATTTACTAAAAACTTTTTATCATTTACATCTACAAAGGTTTAAACTTAAACTTTACATGCCTGTTAGTGTAATAAAGACCAATATTTATAAAAAAGTTTGAAATATCGTCATTTCCGGTTTCGAAATGGTTGCCATATTAAGTTTTCAAAGCTTAATAACCTAAAAATATATCTTTATTTAGCTCGATAATCTTAAGATATGTATTGTAATACATGCAATGTTACAATCCTTATTTTGCTGAAAAATATCTTAAACTTAAACATCATAATCATACTAGGTAACAAAGTTGTCAGTGAAAAACACAAGCTAATGCAATATCTATCTAACTAAAAGAAAGTGACAGCTATTATAAATTATCAGTTTTAATTTCCGCGCTGAGGCGATCAAAGATGGAATCTCGTTTCCAATTAGAAAGGAACTCTTGTTGCAGTATCTTGTGCGTTTTAAAAGCATTTTCAATAATGAATTTCCTTGTTCTATTGTTCTGTATGTTCATAAATATTAGTTTAAGCATAACTTGATTCCCTGATTGGTCTTTCTAATAGTTTTATTATCAGTTAAAAATATAAATGCACTTTTATCATACTAATGAAATAATGGCTGTTATTTTAATAGTTAATTTGATCCATTGTTAATCGTTACCTTATAGCGTAGATATGAAAACAGGCGGCGCACAATTCCAATATTATCAGTCCGCTAACTTCAAAATTTGTTATTTTTCAGTAGTATTAAATGTAAAAAGAACACAGGTGTTTTGATGTAAATAAATTTTACAGTTTTACTATGCTGAATTATTATGATATAAAAACTAAATAAAACGTCTACGATTTATTTCCTTTGTTTCCTCGTATCTTTAGTACTCGACAGAAATATATCTCTGACTTGCTAAAATTTTATTGTATCTGTAAAGATATAAAACATAACTTTTACGCACGGATTTTACAATAATTTACGAAAACATAAACTACAGCTGCAACATATTATAGTTTGAAATGTAACGTAACAAATGCTTTCCATATGATAACTTATTTTTACAATGCAAATCAAATCACTCTGAGTCTTATTTACTAGAAAAAAAAGAAATTCAAGGCTTCGAGTACCTCTATTAGGTCTGCGATTTGTAGAAAAATTAGAATTATTTTTGTAGCAAATGTAAAGTTAAAAAATAAAAATCACTGGGGTCGAGCTTTCGGAAGAGTCGCAACAGTTTCCAGAAATTTGGTAACGTCAAAGAGCTTATTTCAATCTCTTAGTCATGAAGTTTAATCTACGATTTTAGTTCATACTTTATGAATAATTTATTGGAAAGAGAGGTAAGTTAACTCTGTGCCCTCTATACTGCATTAATCTACTATGACAGAGTTTTAAAATAAATCTTTTAACCAGATATTTGTTACGAAATCTTAATGGACTAAAAGAATTATGCTTCCTTGAATCTACCACATGTAAAATACCATGCCTAATTAACTTGTTTGTTATTATCTTACTTCAAATTGGATTCTGATTCAACTGAATTACTCAAAGTAAGCTGTAAATTATATCTCTTTATCATGCTGATGTTTATCTTATTCAGTCTCTAGTTTTTGAAATTTCTAAAATTTTTTATTAGGGGTTTAACATTATTTTAGTGAATAAAGGTTTAATTGCTTTTTAAGTATTAAATAATACAAATAATCATCACAATCGTAGAAGTGCTTAAGTGCATGCTACATTGGTTTATTTTCAAAGTCTAGTCTCAGTCAGTTGCAAGCGTTCAACGCTTTAGTACCCTTATACCAAAAGACAAGAGCTCTTTGTGAAATTAAATTTGACATTTTTATGTTATTTTTGGTTTATTGCTATAAGATTATTAACTAAACATTAAATAAGTCTAGATATTTGTATATTGTAGTACGATTATAAGATTGCAATTACAACTTGTTTTACTTAAAATTGAGATGTCTTTGGGTTCGAAGAAAGCATGAGTAGGCTGTAGTACGATAGGCCTTGAGAGACGCTTGTAGCAGCAGTGTCTGTGGGGAAATGTCTGTCTGTTACAAGAGCCGATAAATGTTTAACCAACTATCACTTTGTGCATTCAGAACTACCTCAGTTCCAGCACTGGCTAGACCTCATCAATTGGCTACCACTCCCGCATTTTCACACTTCATTCTGTCTAAGTAGATATATATTTTTACACTATCAAAGGCCTGCATGGCCTACAATCGCTAGGCTGTAAGTACGACAGGCTCGGCGAACGGAGCGGTACGCATTGTCTGGGGGAGACGACTGTTTGTTACACGAGCCGATGAATGTTTAACAAACTATCACTTTGTGCATTCTGAACTACCTCAGTTCCAGCACTGACTAGACCTCATCAATTGGCTACCACTATCGCATTTTTACACTTCATTCTGCCTAAGCACTTATAAATGTTTATTCTGTAAATGGCCTGTAGGGTCTACAAACATTTGCTGTAGTTCGATAGGCGCCGCACAGCAGTGTCTGGAGGGAGATGTCTGTCTGTTACAAGAGCCGATAAATGTTTAACCAACTATCACTTTGTGCATTCAGAACTACCTCAGTTCCAGCACTGACTAGACCTCATCAATTGGCTACCACTCCCGCATTTTTCACACTTCATTCTGTCTAAGTACATATGCATTTTTACACTATTAAAGGCCTGCAGGGCCTGCAATCACTAGGCTGTAAGTACGATAGGCTCGGCGAACGGAGCGGTACGGCATTGTCTGGGGGAGACGACTGTTTGTTACACGAGCCGATGAATATTTAACCAACTATCACTTTGTGCATTCTGAACTACCTCAGTTTCAGCACTGACTATACCTCATCAATTGGCTACTACTCCCGCATTTTGCACCTCATTCTGCCTAAATACTTACAAATGTTTACTCTGCAAACGGCCTGTAGGGCCTACAAACAGTGGCTGTAATACGATAGGCACGGCGCGGCGAGGCAGTGTCTGGGGGTATATGTCTGTCTGTTAGACGAGCCGATGAATATTTAACCAAATATCACTTTGTGCATTCTGAACTACCTCAGTTCCAGCACTGACTTGACCTCATCACTTGGCTATCACTCCTGCATTTTGCACTACATTCTGTCTAAGCACTTATTAATGTTTACTCTGTAAATGGCCTGTAGGGTCTACAAACAGTGGCTGTAGTTCGATAGGCGCCGCACAACAGTGTCTGGAGGGAGATGTCTGTCTGTTAGACGAGCCGATGAATATTTAACCAAATATCACTTTGTGCATTCTGAACTACCTCAGTTCCAGCACTGACTTGACCTCATCACTTGGCTATCACTCCTGCATTTTGCACTACATTCTGTCTAAGCACTTATTAATGTTTACTCTGTAAATGGCCTGTAGGATCTACAAACAGTGGCTGTAGTTCGATAGGCGCCGCACAACAGTGTCTGGAGGGAGATGTCTGTCTGTTAGACGAGCCGATGAATATTTAACCAACTATCACTTTGTGCATTCTGAACTACCTCAGTTTCAGCACAGACTTAACCTCATCAATTGGCTACCACTCCCGCATTCTTACACTTCATTCTGTCTAAATACAAGTAGTAGTTTACACTGCATATGCTCTCTTATTGTATAATGTTTCTTTACTCATGTTATCAAACATGCCAATGATATTGTAGGGTCCTATAAGAAAGCATCATCAGCCTAACATAACTGACCAGAAATATTTGTTACGCATAGTAACACAAACAAATATGGACTCGTATCGTTTATGTTACTAATTTTTATAAATTTAAGTGTCCAGAATTAGGAAAGCATGTTTAATATGTGAGTAAAATAAAACATATTTTACGAAATAAATTGATTGCAATTTATGTGCAATATATTAAACATTCTAAAATCATAGAATTCTAATCTTAAAAAATATTCTGGAAAAATATTTAAAACAATACATATAGTAATGACTTTAATAGATAAATATTAAATTTTGTAAGCATGTTTATAGTTTAAATTTATTAATAGGACAGGTGATAGTATAAACAAACAGTATACAACTATAGTTTAGTAAACGAATAGAATATTGCCAGATTCTGAGACTATAATACTGAATTCTTAACATTCCCAAATGAAGGCAAATTTGCTGTTGACGCTGTCTGCGTTAATAAATTGAAAATGAAATTTAAGTCTCACAATTCTAAACTTTGCTAAATTAACTGTGAAGATTCTTAGTCCTTTGGGTGCAAGAGACTGTAAGGTTAAAATAGAATTGGCCTGTCATTAAGTTTTATTCAATGCCACATAACTAGCAGAGTTCAAATAATATATATATATATATATATATATATATTTAATTTGGCGTGTTTTTGCAATATATTTGACTCTCTGAACTCATTTATCTATGTAGTTAGGTAAGGAAACCACGACTGTACTGAAACCTACAATGTCTTCTTCACAGGTGGGGATAGGGACGACCTTCTGCCGAGATCCAATGGTATAACCATCGTAAGAGGAAATAGTGCGTACTATTTTGGAAATGTCACATAAGAAGAAGGGGAGGTTAGTACTATTCCTGCCTTAACTAGTCAAATCGGGAAGGAGAGAACTGCTAAAGGCACTTGCATTAAGGGAGCCATAAACTTCAACCATCATTATCCGCATTATACAAGATACCCCTTACCCTATTACTTAGACATTTCCGGTTCATGATTTACTGCTCCTAGAGTTCAATGGAGTGGGCTGATAGTAAGCCAGCAAGACAAAAAAGTGAACAAGTCTAGGTTGTTTCGAATACTTTAATACATATTTAACCATGACAAGCAACTACTTCAATTCAACGAATTTCAATCGATCACTCAAACATTTTAAAATTTTAGTAACTTGAGGCTTCTCTCCAGAAAGATTCACTTCTTGCTGGTTCATATCTTCCCATTGAACCAGTGCAAACAGCAAAGTTTGTTGAATCACAAATTTAGGCAACCTTATGGATGTCCAAAGCAAATCACTTACAATTACGAGTTATTGAGGTGCAAGGGTAGATCGATTGGTCTAGTCTATTGTGGGAGATGACTGTTGGAGTCGATAGGGGCCCCTAAGTGTTAAGGGCTTTTGCTAGCCTACACACAAGGACGTACCACACCCTGCCTGCTTTGACTGGAAAGACTGGTATAGAGTTGGCTTCCCCTTCTTCCAAAGAGACATGACTGAGATTAGTGCCCAAATTTTTCCTCAATTGTTTGACAGGTGAAGGCCCTTACTCTCAACCTTATTCATGCAAAATATCCTGTCACTCCGGAAGCGGCGTGAAGGTCCTTTTATGAATAAGTGAAATTTCTCAGCTTTTGTCGTGAGAGAACACAGACACTTGAGGATTTAGCTAAACATAATGTGTAGTAATAAAGAGTATAAATCAGGAAGATGTAAAAGAAAACAGAAAAGGTCAACTGTGTGATATTACATTGTGTTCTGTATTACACATAGCAATCGAACAAAGTGTGTGTCGAGTGGGCCAGGACTATTGTCAAGTCAATGTTTATCAACCTCACATGAAATATTCATTCTTTGTATTGAAACATTCGTCAATCACCTTAACATAATGTAATGAAAAGTATGACCGGAAACTGCATATGTTTGGAACAAATGCTTTACAATTTTTTACCAATAGTTGTAAATTATCCATTCATTCCTTTAAGTTTTTTTCTTTGAAGATAATGATATTATCTTTAATGAATTGACGATGAAAATCTATTCCGTACAATCAACGCTTGGACCTTAAACAAATTCTATGTTCCAGAATAAGAATTATCTTTATTAAATTATTTAATTTATTAAACATGAATGGTGTCATGACATTATAACTAGCTTGCATTAACATAAAATCTCAAGAACATGGAAATATATTATTATTATTATGTCACTATAAAAGAAAGAATCTACACATCATATCTTGGGCTCGCCAAAAATTTAAATACGTATATAATTTATTTGATATTTAAAATAATTAAAAACTTGAATAAATTTTAAGCACAGTTGGTTTTACAACGTTAAGAGAAGTAATGTTAAATGAACCAAACGATCAGTTTTAGTTTTATTTTTGATTTACTGTTTCTTTAGTAATCATGAGGTAATAAACTATGCTAAAAATTTTGTTTATAAAATATCACACAATACCTAAGTTATAAAGTGAGTTAATTTGTTTTTTCACAGTCGACATAAACATGACCAAGAGTTTTAGAGGAAAACTAAACTTGAAATTTAGAGTTATGGATTGTGTAATTTCATACGTTGACCAATATTATTTTTTAAATTTAACGTACAAACAAATTAATATGGATCACTATTATACGTTTCTTTGTTTACTATTTTTATTGAAGTAGAATTCAGTCCATACAGTGTGGAACTAAACATGAGAAAACTACCCGGTAATAAGAGTTAACAAACATTCCCAAAATAAATGTGAAATTTAATATTAAATGTTAAAAAACAGACAGTAGAAACAAATGTAGGTGGCACAAATTTCAAGGTAATATTGTATATTTTATTTCTCATGCCATCCTCTTTTATGCATTTCAATATATGCTATCTAATATACGGTAATAGTTTTATATTATACGAATATATTAGAGTTTTGTATAAAAAAAATGTAAAAAAGATTTTATTAATCAGGAAGAAGACTGAGAAGCTCTCTTTAACTCTTTAGTCATAAAAACAGATTTTTAAGGGATCCGGTTAGGGCAAAAGTAACTTTTTTCCCCAAATTTAGTGTTTTACATATTCGTATTACGTGATTAATTTGAGTAGTTTCATATATGATAACGCAATATTTTATTAGATATACGAGTATATTAGATTTTTGCAGGTGCTTGTGTTAGGTTGGATGTCAGGTTAGTCAAAGATGAAAATTTGGATACAAAAGCTGTAAGGTAGAAAAATCAGACATATCATATGGTAGGGAAGTTTATTTTATAGAGGTAGATTCGCTTGAAATTCATTTAACTAAAACTATTTATTTTAGTAATGTAGGCACCTTTTCCTCAGAGGATAAAATTGGTACAAATCTGTAACTTATAACAGTGTCACGAGGACATATTACAGAAGGAATATAAACTCACACTTAAAAACCTAACTTATAACATTAAATATGTATTAAATTCGAGTGAAAAGAGGAATTATAATAAAAATATAAATTAAAAATAAATGACATAGACTACGTGAGTTAAAATTATATTTTAGTAACGCGTGTTTAATAGTCATTTTAAAATAGCAACAATAACTTTATAAAGGAGCATTACTTGGGTAGCTCTGACTTTGGGCAAACGTCTTAAAGAAGACTTCCAAACCTCCATCAAATGGCGGGCAGGCGGGCTGCTTGCAAGGCATTATCGCCAACGTGGACCCATCCGAGGAACAGCCAAACTCGACAACTGGACTAGACTAGTTAACGTATATGGATATTGTGAAGGAAACAGTACTTTCCTAGACATTTGCCATCCTTATGTTATACCAAAATCAGTGATATTTTGTATAAATGAAGATAGCAAGTGTCCGGAAAAATCCTGTTCCATTCACAATTCTTCCATCGTCAAAAACATACTTAAGCAAAGTATGTGTATATGAGATCCCTAATACTCCGTTCTATGTTATTTGTTTTACTCTAAATACAAGGTAGCGTAACAGGTTTTTACATAAGGGAGTAACATTATTGTCAGTAAAATGTAAATAAAAAGATTTCCTTTGCGATAAAATGAAAATAAAAGTAGGAGGATTTCCTGACTTGAACCGGCACGAGTGTAATTTGTAAAAGAATGTAATACTTAAGAGTGGCAGTTCCACCAGAAAATGGTGGATAAATAGCTCTGTTTATTTCATATAAACGTAAAACAAGCTATTACAGACAGTCAGAGCGTCTGTTGATGTTAGTTATAACAAGGTTTACAGCTATTACTCTGCCAGTAGCTCTGTAGGACGTGACTCTTTCCACTCGCACACAATATTGTGCCACCTCTTGCTATACTTGCTGGTAAGTATTTAGTAACTGTTCTCGGTGATAACAGTTCAACTTTTGCAAAATCATAATCCTCAGCAAACCTTCTAATAAACACTGGTACATTTGTAAATGTTTGCAATAAAATTCTGTAGAACATTTTTTAAATATTCACTGTAACTTTAGGATGTATTTTGCTAGTGAATCTCATCGTAGAACATTATCATATCCTCATTGCAATATTTTACAGCTTAAACACTGCAAAACAGCTATTACTTTACAATATTGAACTTGCATTTTTCATTAAGTGGCATTATACACCATACGTGTAGACGACATACATTACTTAAAATAATTTTTGAAATGACTAGCACTTACTAAGTCTCATATGATAGGGAAAATTTCGATTTCTTTGTTCTTATAGAAGTTTTATGTGATGTTCCTATTGGAGGCAAAATGAAACTCATCCTGAAGCAGCAAAATATTATAACGGAATGGTTTAGAATTTATAAAGTCACGTGACATTCATTAATGATGTTAGGTAATGTTTCACTATTTATGCTACTTTTACAGATGTTGTATTATTTAAAAAAATCATATAGTTACACGGCTAGAGCGTTGGTACAGGATAGAGTTCAGAGATTGAATTCTTTGTAAATGATGATGAGAATTCTAATGGAAGGGCAAATTTTGACTTTACGTCAGAGTTTTGGTTGACGGTTGACTCGAATGTCTATAAAACGTAATAGGGACGAGATATATGTAATAGATAAGGTTCATTGGCTGGATCAGATGAAATAGCCAAAATTTATAGGTTCTTTCAAAAAATGACGTTTTTGAAGATTCACGAAATTAACTCGAAACTTTTGAAAAATTATATGCTCGTTCACAAATCATTTCATGCTGATTCTCAATTAATATTTCTTAAATGTAATAGACATTAAAATGTTAGAGGTAAAAGTTTTGAAATAAAAATATTTTTATTTGAAAATCTAAAATTTATTAAAAAATCAGGAAATAAATTTGTATTATAAACCTGTTATTATTAGCTAATACCAAACATTTTGAGGCAAGTGCCAGATTAACAAAACTACAAATTAAAGCATTGAAAAGAAATAAACCATGAGGAAAATGTGAAGTTAATGAGTTGTATAATAAGTTAAAAAAATTACCTATAGCATGAATTTATGTATTAAACAGTATAATTACATTACTTTGCTAAGGTAGATTAAACAACTCTATTTATGATTCATACTATTATATAGGATGTTAATCCTTACGCACATCAACATGCAGTATAATGAGATTCGCTTCCTAGCGTAAAATACTGCAATCGAAGTTCTTTATAGCTACCTATATGGGCAACTTTCTGTAATCAACTACTGCATTCACTATCTCTTTAATATGAGTATACCATACCCTAAAAGTACATTGTTTGCCTCTATTTAATGTGAGGACACTAGTATATTATATACCAGATCATTTTTAAATTAATATTCAGCATTATTTTTCTTTAAAATTGTTAGCAGCTTCAAAAGTGCTCTATCATTTAAAAATCTATGCATTTTAAGAATAATACTATGTTTTACTTAAAACTTTTATTTTTTGGGTGATAGTTTTATAAGTTTCAAAGTTCTGTTGGAGTATTTAGGTTACTAAACCACCCACTCAAATTAATTTTAAAATTTTTATTTTAGATTTCATAATTATACTATATTTAAACTTAAAGATTTCAAAAACGTTTTCTTCCACATTAACATTTTGTATTGCATCTAGGATGAGTTTTTCACTTCAAAGTGTACCGTACTCTATTGAATATGTAGCATAGATACAAGGAAACCAAACCAGAAATTAATGAGTTACATTATTTAAAAACCAGGTGTATAAAATATATACAACTATTATAATAAGCATGAAGAATTTCAGTGCGTATTAACAGTACATCTTTTAATTAAATATCCCCTTAATTCTATGACCAAAGGTGGAGGCGAAAAAGGGTTTGAGGATTATCATTTTTCTGGTGGATATAAATAATGATGGGCACTAATACATTGGGTTCAAAAAGATGACTTGGTTGCTTCAGATTACAAAAAATACATCGAACATCAAAAAAACTTGTACATTTTCACTAAGTATCCATAGAGTAAAATTAGTAAACACTTAAAAACAAAGGCCAAAGACCTGATGAAAATTCTCGACAACAAAGAAATGTGGTAAGGTGTGTCGTGATGGCGTTTCGTGTTAATAAATTCATTTATCACTTTCAAGATCACGTTTAAACTTTGACGTAATTACCACCAAACTTCAAGTGCTGGAATATGCCGCTTAAACACAAACTTGTTCAAGGGCTGTTGCTAACAAAATCTAAATCATTATTTAATTTCATACTTTAATAATTACAGAATATATTTCAGAATTAAATTAGGGATACGTTAATCTTGTTTAGTAAAAACATTAATTAAAAAAACCAAGGTAGTTTTCAAGCTTAAAATTAATTTTAAATGCTATATTTTAATATGTAAGCCAATTAATCTTTATTATTAAATTTATTTACGTCATTAGAAACCATGAAGCGATAGACGTGTTTAATTCTTTAGCGTATAAAAGTTTAAACAGTGTTAAATAAATTTTATTTGAAGCCCAACTATATGACTAGATTAACTAACATTAGTCAATGAGCCAACATGTTAGCCATCAATCAAAATATTTGTCTCGGGTTTCCGAATTTTACTAATGACACAGAGACCTAGGTAAAAATAATTATCTACGTAACTTATATAATGTATTGACAGTACCATTTGTGGGATAAAAACAAGATCTGAGAACATGAACACGATGTGTGTACTATTATATAATGTTAAAATATCGCAAGGTTTTAACCATTTTGTTTATATATTTATTAATTCCACTATATTAAGGTTATTTTATGGTTTCCACCATAAATAAGTAACCCATCACCAACCAAGAGGGCATTGAAACGAATGTAAAATGTTTGTTAACAGTCAGCCAGTTCACATAGAATGGCATGCACTATAATTGAACTCGAATTTTCTTATATATATATATATATATATATATATATATATATATATATATATATATAAAACAATACTGTTATATCACATATTTATCTATATATAAATGAAGAATCATGCAAAATGTTAAGTATATAGGTTAGTTCATTCTCGAGATATCGTGCGGACAGACAGACAGACATTAAATTTTTCCTTCCACAGCATGATAGACTTCGCTACCGATCAGCCCCGTACTGTACAGTACTTCTTCTCATTATTTGATATTATAACGTACAGTTTATTTTTCTGCAAAATAGCTTACGTTTTGCCACAATTATATTCCAAACATTTATATTAAGTATTTGATTTAATGCTATAGTTATAATCATTATGACCCAAGCACAAAGGAGGGAAGATTGCTGTATTTATAGATCTAACTTAAAAGACGTAAAGTTATGTAAATCATGAAGGGTACTAGTTTAATGTTTCTAATTTTCTAAATACTTAGTTTCCTTACCGATCTTCTTATTTATTCTTTATTGCACCCATAAACTGACTAAAGACTCAATGTAATACAGACAATTAGTGTTTGATAGAAACAATAACTATATTCTAAGTAATACTAATCCTTTTCCTGAACTTGCAATTAAACTTAACGACCAGAAATGTTATCAAACATATTAAACTACGATATTATTGTGTTAAAACGCAAACTTACAATGCTTATGAAGTAGTTTCTCCTATCAGAATGAGGAAGCGTTAGTGATCCAAGTTCCGTTATTTCCTCGGGCAAAATGAAATCAGATAAAACTCTGAATCGGAATTCCTGGAATGGAGATTGTTGGATGAGTTCTGAGCGAGCGTTTCTCTAGGCCAAGATTTTATTCTACTTCCAACGGAGCTATACACTTTTATATAAGATATTTTAAATATAATAAATATTTGCAGTCATATACAGTGTTGCATATATACAAACGCATTTTTACGAGTACATATAAAAAAGACAGTATAAAAATATATATTACACAAAAAATCTAATTATACTAATTATGAAAAGTAAATTTAATATGCTCTTGGAATTTAACAATTGTAGATAAATTGATTTTAAAATAAAATTAATTGTAATAATACATTCAGCATTGATGAGCATGAATAAAGTATAATAATAATGTATTTAGTACACATGGTTGTATAGATTTGTGCTTTATTCATAGATTTTTATATTTAATATTACAGGCTGAGCTAAATTGGTTTGAATTGGCTTTGAACTTTGAGTTAGTAACCATCCTCAATGTTTACTATTTTAAGGATTATTATTACTGTTTCTTTATTCATCTTTATTATTTCCTTTAAATTAGTGACCGGACATTCTTACTTGCACAAAATTTAAAACGTGCCCTATACAGTCCTTGGGACAAAACCTACCCTAGCCTACGTATTTTAGCTGGTTAATTCCATTAAGGAACAAACTAATAAACCGATTATTGGATGGATTATATTAGTGTCACTACTTTTTAAGTTATTTATCTCCCTTATGTTGTTTCAAATACCACAGCGTACAGTCACATGTTTTACACCCAAAAGATAATTTTTATTAGTATTACATTAATGTTGGGTCTTACAAGTATAACTATTTCGAATTGTAGGTCTCTTAATAAAGATGTTCTGGGTAGTATTTTGTCTTTTGGGAGAGATATTTTTGGTATATACAAAATTGATGCCACACTATTTTAAAAACTATATTGAATTTTTACAAACAATGATACCATTTGTTATGAATGTTAGGTCATTTTCGAAGTGATTTGTAATATTTTTAGCATTTTTATTTCTATGAGCTAAAGGTTTTTACATTCATTCAAGGACGATGGTTAATTTACGGTTTACAAAATTCGGGTTTTTATCTAGTATTGTTAGTTTGGATTTCCTTACTACTTAGGGTAGCATTTTATTATAACTTTTTCATTCGCAGGAGATTTAAGTCATCTCTCATACCACTAAACAATAACCCAATTTTATATTAATAAATGGTCAAATACTACCTAAAACCGTGTAACTTTACATTCCTAACATATTATAGAACAGTTAGTACCTATCAATATGTAAGGCGTTATTTGTTTCTTGCATGAGAGTACTAATAATTATGAACATTAATTATTTGAAAGTTAGTTTCAGAAAACCGATTATGAAGGGTAGTAGAATTAACCCCTAAATTAGGAGTTCTGGCTGAGTTATAATAATTAGTGCATGGTGATGGCAATAGTATAATTAATCATGTTGAAGGAGAACTGTCTAGTTACAATAAAATATGACTTTGTGATTTAATTTACAAGAAAAATTTGGCTACACTTATTATTAAACAACATGTGAAGGTCTCTTCGCAAAAAGATTTTGAAACCCATCAAAACCAGCAATGTATAACCTTGCCAAGGAACACGTTAATAATATGAACATTTATAATACAATATTACATTAAAAGAAACAAACCACTGTTTTGCATTTATTGTGCATGTCTTGTAGCTTAACATGACAACCTCCCGAGGCCGAATAAAAACGCAACAGTCAGGTGTCCCACGATAACAGTAAAATTTAAACTGAAAATATTTGTACGAATAATTAAAATTTAACGTTATCCATAGCGTCCTCTGAGTATTGTTAAATTCGCAGTGATCTTCCGTAACTACAATTTTTGGCGCTTTTTAACATTTTTACCAGAACATAAAATATAAACTTTTAGCTTCAATATCATGGATTTCTCCCTATAGGGGCCATTGTAAACGAATCAGTAGTTTTACGGGATAATATCAAATGTATCAAGTTCAAGTTTAAATAATGTTTATTCCAAAACTTTGATACACATACATTTATCCATGTATGCACATACCATCGTAACCCATGAAACTCACAAGTTATGTTCAGGAACAGAATTTGTATCTACTTAAATATTTTATTCTGTATGGCATTCCACTGCAGGCAGATCAAAATAAAGTTTTATACTTTTAAAATGTAATATACTAAACCATTAACAATAAATAAATGTATGGAAGGAGCTACTTTAAAAATCAAACCCATTTTAATTTTTTTGTTCTGCAGAAAATCATTAAGAACCTCGTTCTTACATTTTATGTATTAGTCAGGCTTTTAGTAGCGTTTGATGTGTATTATTCCTGAGAAGGATAATTTATTTCTTATAATTGTGTGGCTCCGTCGAATAGATCATATTGCTCAAGGATTATTGTTTCGTAACTATAAATGAATGTAGGAAAACTGTCAAGCAATACAGTTAAATAAGAAAATGTGTTCAATGTGGCAGTAGTAAATCCAGCTCATTCATTGTTGAGTTGTCACAATGGTAAATTCTTTTATTTATTTTTGTGCTCGTTTACTCGTTTAATTAGTACCGTTCTCAACGTAAATCAAACCCAAAATATAAAACTATTATAAAATATTAGCTTGGTTATAACTTTATAATAGGTAAAGTGATGCGAGTAGAAAGGAAAACCTGGCATTTATATCGACTAAAAGTACCAATTAAATCAAATAATTTATCATTTATTATAAAACGAAAGTGGTATATCGCAAAACTCGAAATTCGGACCTACAGAACTACAAACAAAACTATATTATAATACTGTAACTTACACAGACGGATATTTCTAAACTATACTTTAAATAAAGAGTAATTTGTTTAAAATTAAATCTGAAATATATAATATATATATATATATATATATATATATATATATATATATATATATATATATTGATATAAGTTATAATAAGTATAAACGAAGCTATTTTTAAATTTCTTAGGAATTTATTATCAGTATTTATGACTACGTTAAACGTTTCATAACGGGCTGTAAGTGCTTATCCAAGCAAACAAACTTCACCCATCATCAAGAAAAAGTTTAAATTATTTTCTGTATTTTTTTTATTTATATGTTGCAAAAAGTGTTCATAAACTGCATTAACATCGGTGTTACAAAATGTATAAGACTACGTTTCGCGGATTATAGTCTATGCTCTTCGTCAGGTGAGATGACAATGAGTTCATTTATATGTACTTAAACACTAAAAAGGGAGAAAAGGACTTGCACTAAAAATAATTAAAAATCGCTAATTTAACCTTCGGGTGAGGTTAGGCCACGTTGGGTAATCGTGTATGAATAGAACAAAAAAGAGAACATAAAATTTTTCAATTGAAGAAAACTCAACCAAACATGGTGCATCATATTATATTATAATTATGTTTTGTAATCTTTTAGGCACATTTCTTTGTGTAGAGAGAAAAAAAACTGTGATAATTTAACTGAACTTTCAATATTGATTCTTTGAAATAATATCACAATAATGCGAGTTTAAAATATATTAAATCAATTGATAATATAAGTTTATTTTACGAATGACAAATAACATTTATTTATTTTATATAATAAAAATTCAAAATTAGTTAAAGTCAAATTAGTAAAAAATTATTAAAAAGCGTACATTTTCTTGAAAAAAATCATTGAAAATTTATTTATCATAATTATTAATTACACATTGCAGTTTTAAGAATCTAAGTTGACCACCAGAATTTATCGTGTTGTTACGGAAGAAATTCGTATTTATTCTTTGTTAAATCATATAGTGATAGTGATTTATATTGAATGTTTCACTGTGTGAAAGGAAAATTAGTAACTTTTGACTGGGTTATTAGATCAGAAACAGAATGGTTTTTATAGTAATTTATAGACTAAAATATATTGGAGAAACAGAAGTTCAAATTTGAGAAATAAGACTAATTTAGAAATTTATATATTACTAAAGCGTTATGAAAAAATTGATACATATGGAAAATTGTATTAAAAATTAAATTTTAACTGTAAAAATATTAATCCCAATTTTCTAAATTAAACTATCTCAATAAAAACGTATGTAAAAATTTCATGTACTAGCCTATTGTTTATTGATTTCAGTGTTCTGTTTAGTTGAAATATATAGTATATAAGTTTGTGTAGGAGTATTAGAAAGCACGAATTACTAGTACGAGCCATCAGTAAGTATTTCATTAGTCGCAAAGTAACAATCTGAGAAGTAGCAGAGGGAAGAGAAGCAGATATCACGAGAACAGCTGGAAGAGACTATTAATCAGCTGTGTAATTGTCTCCCAGGTGAGCGGTGCCACAGTAAATAACCTAGCACAATGCAACAAAGGACGCCTGATTTGCTACACAGATTTAATTTTCTCAGGTTCCGCTCGGAATAAATGTTATTAAGTATAAAAATCAAGCGGTTATTTTTCGACCGACCACTGTGTCTAAGTTTATTTCAGTGGGATCGATAAATATGTCACCCATCGAAACGTTCAAAACATAAATAAATTGTAAATTGTTTCTAAATTTAACCATAAATTCTGAATTTGTCTAATTACCAGTTCTGATTCAATATCTTGTTTTGATAATTCAAAACCCAAACATTAAATCACGCGGTGTTCCGTTTAGAAATACTTTTATATAACTGCACTTCCCATTTTGCAACTCGGATCTTGTGAACCTTCATACTATTTATTCTTGGCCTTTTCTCTTTAATAAAACTGTACAATAATTTGAAATGGAAAACAAAAATATGTTAACGCTGAATTTTGTATGTAAATTAAACCACAAATTGACATCTGTCCTGTCTTTTCCCGTTAAGAACAGGCATAATTTTTACAATATATAACATACATTTTTCCAAGCCTCCTTGTTTAATTGGACCATTGGCTAGAATAAGGAAATCAAAACTGATGGTCATGTTTAAATAATAGCGTATAATTTTGTAATACTACGCTATTTACTATGAACATCTTTTACGTTGTTATATTCAATTTCACATAAATATTTCGCCATCTTCAGTTACGTTTGTTAAATAAACTCAAATTGCATGATTCTTTCTTTCTCGTGTTAATGTTCTTTCATTTGTCATCAATATATTAAGTATTTCTGAGTGTACTCATATGTGTTATTACATTTTTCCATATAAAACATGTTTCAGTACTTCATTATTACTTTTATTTAAAATATAAGCCGCGTTATTAATAACACTTAATAACGTGTGATAATTATGTTATCACATTATTGCATTCCACTAAGTTGTGTGTGAGTTACATGAAAATTTGGAACAACTGACCAAACCTTTTGAATAATTTAAAGGTTGTTTTGAACCTATTTTAGAGAGACCAAATAGCTTTTGGCCCATAATATTAAATCCAGTTCTGCAGAATGAAGTTAGAGAAGTGTTTTAGGAATTTTAGGGCAAAATTTGACCGAAAAGTTAAATCCCGATGGCTTTCGGATTGTTTTGATAATAGAACACAAGAATAACTTCGATCATTCTCGGTTGCCTAATTTTTCTCATTTATATAAATGGCATTATATAATACGAACTTGCTCTTGTTTGCTGGAGTTTGCGGAGAAGTGGGGGAGGGGACTTAACCTGGGACGAACCGCACTTTCTGGCATGTTTGGATCTTGCAAATATTTTGTCTGGCAGTTAATACAATTAAATTGGCAAACGAGAATTATTTTTAAAACTCTAGTTGACCCAATCCCAAAATCACGTATGTGGTCACCTGTGGCTTGTAATATGCATCGGTTTCTTGCCTAAACGTGTGAACAAGTATGTTTAGGTATGACTACTGGACTCAATAACCTAAATTATATTATGAAGAACAAAAGATACTCCATGTAGATACTTAAACATTACATTTAGACCTTTCAGTTTTGATAATAGATCACCTTACACAAAACCTTTGCTATTTTTCATATATCACAATAAGCAAAGTATTTTATCAAGTCCTATATGATCAATACCAGAATTATGATAAGATTTTAGTTTCCAATCCAAGACTAACTTAGAAAAATAACATTACTAGTTCATAATGCCTTGCTCATAATGACTGCCATAACCTTCCTCAAGGAATTTTACAAGTAGACAGTGGCAATCTTGTAATTTTGGACGAGGGTGTGAGGGTGATTCAGCGCTTTAGCTCGCAACCTGTTTAGGCTATTTGATCGGTCAATAGAGTAAAAGAGTATATCATGGACAAAAATACACTTTGACTCTCAATTATTTAGGTTTGTAAACTTTTTCTTGTTCATCTATACTATACATATTACCACTCGTTTACATTGTTTACTTCGTTAAATTTAGTTTTCCACTACTGTACGTTTTATAAAATATATACATTTTTTATTTGTACTAATAATTATTCATGGGCTCATCGAGAACAGCTTGACATGCATTGCCAGAACTCACTACTATACTAACATTAATGTGTTTTATTTCTTATTTCGTCAAATTTAGTCCAATGTAGGCTAATTTTAAACAGTGCAGAACCACTATCATAATTATATTCCCTTACACTCCTAAAGCAACAAAAAATAAAACACCACTTAACCGCTTTCTTAACTATAGTTACTTTTATAGAATTCATTTGACCACAATAAGGTTTAAATGAGACTAATAGTTAAATGAAGGATGAAAACTTTATGCCATGGTTATATTGAGGCACTTATAAAGTTTAAATACAAATAATTATCATTAAACTAGCTGTTACCCGCGGCTTCGCACGCTTTTCGTAAGCGTTACCCGTGTATGTGAACTTCCGGCTCAAGTAAATTATATTTCCAACGCCGATGCAGAGTTTGCTTTGTTGCCACGATCAATAAAATCTGTATATATTTATAGCCATTGTACACGTACATGTGTTTTATTGTAAAGTGGTCTAACACTCAAGCTTTAAGTTCAACCAGAAATTTATCTTCAAGACAAATATACATCATAACTTAGCGCCTTCAAATAGTGTTTGGCTATTAAATATTCGTAAGTGTCTCGTAATTGCAGTTTATAATGTGCAGGCGCTTTGAAAACTATTATCTTTGGCAATGCCACCTGGAGGCGAGTTACATCAATAGACATAGCATAGAAACCTTCTTCGTGGAAAAAATACATATACATACAAATTTTCGTAATGATCGGTCAAATAGTTTACGATTCCATAAAGGACAAACACACAAACATTCATTCATTTATATATATATAGCGGACCCGGCGCGCTTTGCTGCGCATTTCAATAATTTTTTGCAAAAGTTGCCCGCGGCTTCGCACGCAATTTCCCGTTGAAAACAGTACACTATATTCACTTATTCTTTTTCTATCACATTCTAAACATTGCTGAGATAATTGATAGTCGTTCCATCGTGAGCCTCTTGGGCGTATTATGAAGGTATGTACCATATTCCTGCCTCTATCTAGCTGTTACCCACGGCTTCGCACGCAAATCTTAAGAACCGAAATC
Source organism: Homalodisca vitripennis (assembly GCF_021130785.1). Classification (NCBI taxonomy): domain Eukaryota; kingdom Metazoa; phylum Arthropoda; class Insecta; order Hemiptera; family Cicadellidae; genus Homalodisca; species Homalodisca vitripennis. The sequence continues at coordinate 44,029,305 of NC_060211.1, read as the reverse complement.
CTTATATTACTTAGTAAATTTTTTTTTTTTACTATAATAAATTTTAGATTAAATTAGTTATATCTCCGATGCCACGATTGAGCTTGCTTTGTTGTCTCGATCGAGAGAATATGTACACACGGAGTTTTGAGAACCATACTTCTGTCAAAAAAAACAACTAAGGTTGATTTTATAACATTCTTTATATTTGTAGCCAACGTAAGATAGTAATTATGATATCTGCATTACTCTTCTGATCAAGCATGAGCATGGTTTATATTAAATAAATATTGCAGTTAAAGGTGAATTTTTACGTCAAATTTGAATTGTATTATCTGGATAGTAAAGTCTATGTTTAACAGTGATTGCAAAAACCGTTTAAAACAAAATTTGTCGTTTCTCTTAAGCTTACTCTATGCTTTAAAACTATAAGTGTAATATATGTTTACAAAGAACAGCTGATTAAAAATTTTAAAAGACGTTAACATATTTTGCTGCAATGCATTTCTTATGGGTATTTCTGTAACCAGTGGGGCGGAATCCTGAATCGGGAAAGGGATGGGCATAGCTTATAAACCTTCTCCGTGGAAAAATACATATACGTACAAATTTTCATCATGATCGGTCCAATAGTTCACGATTCCATAAAGGACAAACATACAAACATTCATTTTTATATATATAGATTTTTGAGAAGTATTTGATTACATTTTTTCCACCTTTAATAATCGTACAGTGCTTCAAAATCTTGCGTAAGTTTTATACACAATAACAGCAAATATATTATATACAGCTAAATATGCCTAGTACAAAACTGATATAACGACTACTATATAGTTAAGCAATGAGTCTAGCAGTTGAAATACCTCGTTACTTTCGGTCGGGGTTTTTAATATTGTATTGAATCAGTTATTCATTCAAATATAAACATGTTACTGAGGTTACTATGACAACAACAAATATTCACTTTGAAATGTTGATTTTGACTTCATTATTTCACCTTTTGGCTCATTGAAACGTCTCAAATTGGACGTTGTCACAGGTTTCACTCCTGGGGTCTGTAGACTAGGTCAGTCTGAAGAGATCAAAAAAATTTTGGACGAAAAGGTTTAAAACCCAACTCCTCCGTACTTGTTGCATCCCTCCGACATCAGAGACACCTACACCACAACAAAGGTCTGTCTGGTTCATCCATCAGCCGTTCCGTGCAATATAGTTGAAGAGGTGCCCTCTGAGCATGGCAGAACAACCGAGATTTCTGCAATGACAGTTATCTTTGGAAGAGTCCATTCAATGTGAATATTGATTTTAGTTTTTTTTTACTTCCGTTTAGTGCAGCGTCTGAATTCTGACATCTTCCGTAGTCTCGGCGTCTCTAATTTTTAAACGATTCAAATTGTTACTTATGAACGACTTCGTTGGCTACTTTTTGTTTTCTTCATACTGGTGTAGGCCCCATATACCAGGAGTCAGACTACAGACACTGAGCGAAAAGTGAAATGGAGTTAAAATCAACCCTTCCCACCATAGCTAGGTTATGTGTATAAAATACACTTGTGTTATGCTAGACTATTGGTAGTACTAGGCCTGCCGGTTAAATAGTTGTTCCAGCGAGATTACTGTTATCACTTTTCTAGAGGAAGGACGGTAAGTAAGATGTCAAATATTCAAACAGATAACACTGGAATTTACAATCTTGCATTTAGTGTTATAAATTAGACGGAGATTTGAGCAGTATGTACTATATAAGGATTAACGGAAACTTGTACCAAGATCTCTCACAGGTTCAAATTTCAAAAATAGTGACAGAAAATTTCGAGGTATCGTGCTAAAAATTTGTTTATATTCTGAAAGAAAATCCAAACCGGACTGATAATTAACATAGTTAAAAATTAACAAACACTTTGAATAAATTATTAATTTTTTAAAATAATTTCGATATCCTTAATATACCACACAAGAAGACTACTGAATCAGAACTAGTTTTATGAGCTTAATATAAACTTATATAGTTTTCTTACTTTCTATTTGCATAAAGGTGTGCTTAAAGTTTACACTTTCGATTCGTATGGAACCAGTAAAGAGTCTTGTAGTATTAATTAGTCTGCTTTGTGTTTCAAAATTATTAAGATATACACACAAGTATTTGCGTAGTGCAGAACAAAGTTCTAGCAAACAAACGGAATAGCCGAGGAGAGGTAATGCCACCTCACAAAAGTTGGGTTAAATCTTATTCCTATTTGATTCAACTTGTAACAAAATGAAGGCGAGATTGGCTATTACGGTCCCAATGGAAGGGTATTGAAGTTGTTACCTAATTTAAAGTTGAAACTCTGACCGCCTGCCGAGACAATGATGTTTGTCCGTTATGTTGTACGCACTTGTTGGTCTTTTGGCAAGTCTCGGTGTAACTTTGTGTAAGTTTCTGCAATAATTGGCTACCTCTGACTTACTTTTATAAAATAATATATACAGCATATATTTATACAATAGAACTTAACTATTAATATTTCTATAATTGTTTCTGCTTTGAAAATTGGCGTGTTTGTTTATATTATATGCTTTATTGTATCATAACTTAATAACTTAAATAATATTCAAATTCAAATATCTTTATTGCAGTTGACAATAATATCTACTGCGTTGCAAAAGTCAGGGATATTAATAAGTTTGACATGCTCACCACAGTTTTATCTATGCCAACATAAAAATATGTATTTTTATTTGACCATATTTATTTACCCCCAGTACACAGCTTCGAAATTGGTAAGCCAAAAAGGTGGTCTCCCAGTCAAATGCCAGAAACTCGCCGACATTATAAAATACATGCAACATTAAGCAGCGTTATAGACGATTTCTTACTGCCTTGAGCATTAGGACTATCTTGAATGAGCCTGAACATCTGTCAATAAAGTGAACACTCGCCTGTAAGGGTAAGTGTTCATAAACCACCGCTCTGTGTCTCCCAGTTCGGTAGTTTACGCTGCCTATAGTATCATACTTTGTATGTCTTGACCTAGGGGTTAAGGAACATTTATACATACAACCTTGGAACTTTACCAAATATATAGACAAGTTAGCATCAACAAGTTGTAGTCATTTGAAAGCCTCTTTATAGGACTCTCTGAGTTTCAATTGTGATTCTAACAGCATTACCCTGGAGTCTGAAAGCTCTCATAAAGTCTGTGTTTGCACATACACCTCAAGTCTCTATTCCGTAAGAGAGTCGGACAGTATTATGCTACCTAAACCCACATAGATGTCTGTGGATAATTTGTGCACATACAGAACCAATTTGACTATTACATATCAACCTCTTATTCAGATGTATTTTGAAGGATTTGTTAGTGTGGACTTCTTCCAATAAAGAGTCTCCTAAAATCACGGTAGTGTCACTTGGTAAGTCTGAAAAGCAAAGGGAAAATTCGCAATAATTTAATTTTCAAAATTTGTCGTGAAATCAATATTTTCGAAATGTTTAACACAATTGCTGTGATCGATAAGAGTTTGAAATTTCAAACTTGACTTCATTATTGTGCTAAAGCATACTGTCGTGTCATCAGCATACTGTACGATTCGTCTGTACTGTAGTACCCTAAGTCATTCACATATACCATTAGGAGACTGGACTGAGACTATATCCTTGAGGGACTCCGTAGTTTAAAATATAAGTACTCTTAACGTAAACAGTTCTTGAAAAATATTGATAATGGTTGGCAAAATTGAGACAGGCCGATAATAGTTAACACATAAATAGTAATATTTTTGTGTTACTTTAGAAAATTGTAGGAGGGAGGGAAAAATCCTGTATAGAAAGATAGATTAACAAATTTTGTTGATATTGTCACAATATGCTTTGAAAATTTGTTTATGAGCCATACTGATATTATATTGAGGTCGTTTAATTTTTTGGTTGGGAGATGCTGAATGATTTATTCGAGCACTTCGTGTACCATCGGTGCCAATACCATTGAAGTTCTTGGAATCAGTCTACTAGTGAAATGAGGACTACGCGACCCTTGCCTTGCCCACAAGCAGCATATGCAAAGAATCTATTTACTCATTAGCAACCCCAGCCGAATCATCCACAAGTCTATTACCAATTTTTACTTTGATTGGCGTGAAATATTTGTTTTTATTTTTGATGATACCCCAAACTGTCTTTGAAAGATTTGGAGTGAATAAAACTGATTTCGAGACACCGGTAAAAAAATGTTAATTGTTAATTTTAGATGTTATGTAAATTTTTTAGTAAAATTTTAATTTAATTTAGAAATAATAATTTAGGCATTCATTAAGTTTTTGTAATTGAGTCTCAGTTTATTGAGAAGAATTTAGAAAATTCCATTTTTCTTTTGAAAATGATAGGATGAGGTGAGCAATGTCTTCTGGTCTTGTGTCTCTTATAATTTTGGTAATATTGGACCCCCTTTCTGTCTGAGTCCCACTGATTATAACCTCTTTCGCTTAGTGGTCAGAAATCACTGTGTTGATAACAGACACCACTAGGTAAGAAATGTTCAAAATTACATTTTTAATAGTAGTCTGGGTTGTGGCTGTCACTCTTGTGGGAATTTAACAAGAAACTGAAGGCCACATGACCTTAACAGATTCTCCAGACGTTTTGTGTGTGGGTGGGTTCTTCAAAGCGTTAATGTTAAATTAACCCATCACAGCAAAATATTTTATGAAATATTTTAAAGTCTATTAGTAGAAATTCGACGTTTATGACAAACATTTCTTCATTTCTTCTGGGAGACCTGCAAATGCCAATAATGATCAATTTTGATTGGTTGGTTTGAAGTTTTATTCTGACTACTGTACTGTTTTTAAATGTGTTATTGTTGTTATATTTCTCTAAATATGTTATTATTTAGACGTGGTATTGAGTTATAAGATACATACCAACAAATGAAACTATATATGTTTTTTTTATGAAAGGAGTATTATTCATTCATTCCTTATTCTGTTTGAACATCGTATATGTATACCGTATAAACTTATATGAAGTGCATTTCCTCAATATTTTACCCACAGTTTCTACCATAACATAACATAAAAAATCACAGGAGATGGGGACCTAGGCCCCCCAACCGAGGGAGATGAAGAACCACTGATTGTTGATTACCCTCTTGATCAACATTGATATTTCTTCTCCCAACATCTCTTGAAGAGAAACTTCCGCAAGTTCCATTGATCATATGAATTAAAAAATACAATACAATGGGCATTCGATTTCGTGGTATATATTTCCTAAATACTGTTAACTCCACGTTATAGAAGTATAATAGCCCAACACAATGGCCATGGTTCTTTGAATGGTATTTTATTGTGTAGTTGTGATGGCAATCCTTCCTTCAAATTATAACTTTATACATGTATATATATTTTTTTTCTACACTACTTTAGTAGATTTTTATTGTTGGCATACAGGTATTCCTTTATAATATATATTACTATTACTGATATGTTATGTTTATTTAAGAATTGTTTTTGAAACTATCAGTAAGTTTGATCACTTTTGCATTTTCTAATAAATTACTGTGGATCACAATCTAATATAATACGGCTGTATTAAATTCCTAGTTTCAATATTGGTGAGGAAACTACAAATAAATCAATGGCCAAACCTAAATATAGTTCTATAGCCTAATGTCCATAAAGTATTTAAATCTCATCTTTTATCTTCTGAGAGATTCATCCCACACATTTTTGAGTAGAGGAAGAAAAATTGTCCAAATGAAAATTTGATGGTTAAAAAAAACTTATCACCTAAAGTATAGGCAATTTTTATTTGAATTTTGCTAAGAAAGGTGCTAGTTTTTGTAGGTTTTTGGCAGATGACATTTTAAGTGTACATAGAAACTTATTGTTCGTTAGTGATATAAATGTATTCAATGGATATGAGAGGTGTGCAGTGAACACAACGTTTATCCATCCAAATATTGTTAACGTTTATGATAAGGAAGACTAGGTGTTCAGGACCATTGTAAGCCATGTGCTGACGATATAATAACTCCAAGTTGAAAACAATGTGCACATGTGTGTGTGTGTGTGTGTGTCAATAATACCAATAGCTTTCTGGTTGAAACCATAGGAAACACAATTTAATTCTTATAAACTTTTCAACTAGCTGTGAAGGCCATCTTTTCAACAGATGATAAACTGAAAATACCAGTAAATCATGTATGCTTATACTAGTTGAAAGAGGTAGAGTATGTGAAATTTGGGCAGCCAATGACAGCATGGATATGGCTAGGGGTCTGCACAGAGATGCCAACATATTTTTAGAATTTAATTGTATGCTTGTGAACGATGGAAAAAGTGAAAGATACAAAAAATAGAACGTTAAAGGTGTGAAGAGTTCAATTTTGTATTTTTTTATGGAAAAATACATTTTAAATATCGTATTTAAAGTGTGAACTAACGTAAACGTTAGTTCACATTACAAAACTATGATGGGAAGGGTTGGTTCCTTTGAATATTGAATTCATGTCAAATCCTAAATAGAATTGCCAAGGTGCCCAACTGTTTCAGTCTTGTTGAACCCATTCAGGCTGACATGGAATCTAGATTCCAGGAGTCAAGTGGACGGTGCATTTAAATTTTTTTCAATTTAGAAGACACGGTTAACAAGATTTCATTATATTGCGGCTAAGTGAGTTATTTTCTTGATTCACAATATTACACGTTTCCCGTGGTAGAAATTGTGTTCGATATACTCTTCACTGTTAATAAACACACACATGCTAGTAAGTTCGAAGCGTGAAGCGTGTTCATCAACATAGACACTTCGATGTGTGTGGATAATGTCTTATTACTACATGATTTGTGGCTTTTGAACGAATCCAAAGTAAACATTCCTTTGAAAATAAATTCTGCTAAGTGTTCTCCAGCCTAATGAAAAACATTTGCAAAGATAATGTACGCTCCAGATTTTACAAGTTCTGGAAGAAGAAAGTCTCTTTTAAAATAACTGTTGAGTGATGTCTTATACTCGCCGACTGGTTTTCAAGTGACAAGCTATTCAAAGGACTCGTCAGTTTCCAGACTCTTTCACTTGGTTATGGAAGCAATGTTAATGAAACTCACCTGTCACTCTACCCACGTTAATGGAACATCTCTACTTTTGTGAAGTTTACGTCTGCGAAAATGTTTAATAACATATTTGAGACACAACGTGTTTTCGTGTGAAATTACATTTTCTGTTGACATGTTAATGTTCTTCGAGATAAAACTGCTGTTGTGTGCGAAATGTATATGCATTCTACAGAACACGTTATGTGGTTTCCTTCAATAAGATATATTTATTCCAAAGGTTTCCCTTATAACGTAGAATATATCTCAAATTGAGGTGCTCAAATGAATTTAACAAGAATTATTTCGACAAAAGCATCGTCCTTTGTACTTTAACGTTGCTACAATAACTTGTGGATCAACGCCAACTAACATAACCAATTCAAAACTCCTATATTGTAAAGTAATCAATACTCTACTTAAGAGGAGAGGAAGGACTTAAAAAAATACTCCAGTAATTACATAAAAAACGTGTTAGAACACCTCATTGCTGTTAATTTAATTTATATCGAGGTGTAATGACACTTTTTAATCCTAAATACTATTCATGCTATGTACTATTTCTATAGCAAAAAAATAGCAGCTGTATGTTTCTTTAAGTTAATATTATCATAACTTAATTGTTTATTACTTAGATTTTTCAGACAGTATAACACATATGAATTTTTTGTTTGAAACATATGTTTGAAACATGAAAAATAGTTTTATATTTTAGGAAATATATTATGTGATGTGTATTTTGCTGAATTGGCATCATTGACCCTCTACCGGCTTAAATAAGTTATTCATTTTTCGTTAAAAAGTAATACGTTGTTGCCTGAAATCATCAAAACCATATAAGATCTCGTTGGAAAACGTTTCATGCAAATAGTTGTTCTATGCGCCAGCAGTACGTAAAAAGAATTATTCAGTTATAACCAAATACATCTAAACAGTTTTCATAAACACAATGTTGTTGTTTAACAATAAACACTCTACTATTATTTTTATATTCACATAATGGAACACAAATAAATACAACAATTATTAAAACGTTGTTGAATAATTTAACAACGCATCTGTTATGTTCTTATAATTTAAAATTAGCAAGCCAATTTTTGTCTAATTTATAAATCTTTTCTAAATAGAATAATTTCAGATTTTCACTGCTATGCACTAAATATTGAAATAATCTAAATTAAAACAAAACAAAAATAAATTGTGGATACAGTTTTTACAAACTTTTGTATACTGTATTTACAAATGTTCAACAATAATACTAAAAATTATTACTTACATTATTTACACTATACAAAAGGTTAACTACGAGTATTTTAAACTCAAATCACTTCACATTCACACAAAGAAGTTTAATATTTACATGGCAGTAACTCCCCGGGCTGTTAGCTTTGTGTGGCAAGGCCTTAATTAACCTATACTGTTGTATTGTCATTAACAACTGTGTTCAGTGCCTGCATTACTTGTCCTCACTTTGTTTTTGTATGAGGTCATTCCAGATAACAAACCAGAGTTAGTTCTGAACAAATACACATGGCTTAACAACTGTGTTCAGTGCCTGCATTACTTGTCCTCACTTTGTTTTTGTATGAGGTCATTCCAGATAACAAACCAGAGTTAGTTCTGAACAAATACACATGGCTTAACAACTGTGTTCAGTGCCTGCATTACTTGTCCTCACTTTTTTTTGTATGTGGTCAATCTAGATAACAAACCAGAGTTTGTTCTGAACAAATACACATGGCTTAACAACTGTGTTCAGTGCCTGCATTACTTGTCCTCACTTTGTTTTTGTATGAGGTCATTCCAGATAACAAACCAGAGTTAGTTCTGAACAAATACACATGGCTTAACAACTGTGTTCAGTGCCTGCATTACTTGTCCTCACTTTGGTTTTGTATGTGGTCAATCTAGATAACAAACTAGATTTTGTTTTGAACAAATACACATGGTTCGAAAACTGTGACCAATTAATTACTTGTACTTACTTTGTTTTTGTGTGCCGTTATTTCAGATAAAAACCAGATTTTGTTCAGAAAAAATTCAAATGGCTTATGAGTTGTGTTCAGTGGCAGCATTACTTGTACTCACTATGTGTTTATGTTAAGTCATATCAGATAAAAATCCAGAGATTGTTCTTACCAATTTGCAAAGGCTTAACAACTATGTTCAGTGATTGCATTACTTCTCTTTACTATATTTATATCTTTTGTAGGAAGATAATCGTTCCTACGCATGGAAGGACTTCTCCTTCCTCATCTTTCCCACCCTCTTGTCCTTCTTCACATTTTAGATTTTTGAGCGCTCCAATGAGATAAGTCAGTGACACGCAGGAAAACTTATTTCATGAACCATCATTGCTTAAACTACAAGGAAAACTTCCTTTGACAATGGCTCGGTCTTCAAATAACTCTCGGTTGGTCAAGCATCTGACAAATTCTTCATTCAAATCGTAATTATGGTCTGATACTCACTTTCCTGGAGTAATACCTACTAATTAAACCAATAACTGTTAACGTACAATTTGTTTGTATAGGTTTATTTATTTAATTTTTTACATTTATAGTGAAGTCATGTTAACGTTTTGCCGAAAGTTTACGGCATTTCAGTTATTAATTTTAGCCATCTTTACGATATTATATAAGAACCACAGAATAACGGCTAAATATTACACTGTATGAAATCCTTTAATTTCATTAAGGTACCGTTTTAGAGTACTACGAAGAATTAACGATAAGCACTTAAGGAAAAGGAGCTAATTTATCTAATATTCTAACCATTTCAGTGAAACTGTAGCCTATGTATATGAATTGTGACTTATGGGAATGGAAAACTATTAAATCTAAAATTTTCATTGAAAGGAATTTTCTTTTAAACAGTGCTTCAAAAATGTCAAGGTTTTAATGGAAATAATAATCAATATTATTTCAAAAGTCTTACTAAGCATATTTTGGACCAATTTGAGATACATACTGTAACAATTATTATTCCTACATTCAGCCATTTTTTTATATATCTGATTTCAAAGAGCCCAAATAACCACTCAAAATGTGACCAAAAACTCTTGGAAATATAACAAAAGTTTGATCAATCTTAGACGATTATGTTCTGCAGGATTAAAACTGTGAGTTTTAAAATATAACCCAGCTGTAAGTTAATGGCATGACCTAAAGAATGCACAGTGTACATTAAACATATCGATATCAGCTATGAATAATGTTTGATGATCCTTAATGCCTGATGTGGTGTTAGAGAGATAGATATATGTGTAAATTTCTAAAAAAGCAGCTCTTTATTTAGAAAAGTAAACATGTATTTTCTAGGATTTATATATTTAAATCCTCCATCACTGAGATATCTCAAGTTAGGTTAGTTAATATGCATATATAATTTGAAAAATTACAAGTTAGTAAATATTTACAATTAAAGGACATTAATTTTTTATTTCAAACTAAATACATTTATCTAATAAATTTTACATTGTAATATAAACTAAAGAAATGAATAAATTCAGTCTATAAAGAGTAAAAGTAAGTACAAAACTACATGTTAAAAAAATGTACAAAAGTTTAAATTCTGGAAAAATTAAATTTTGATTAGGTAATGTACGTTAGCTTTTATAACTTCAAGATCTTGTATATTAATTACTAAACGTATTATCACTTACCTATGAGAATTATCCCTTTGTAATATATTTACATAGCTTCAATACTATAAAAATCTAGAAATTTTAATGAAATACATTTGAAATTGAAACATTCACACATTAGCTGCAACAACTATTGAATAAAAAATGCGTTAACTTCAAAGTACTTCAGTTTTATTTGACATAAAATTTACTTCTTTTGTTTAATTCCATAAATTGTGAGACTCATTGTATATTTGAATGTACATTAAATTCAAATAATGTTCCATGATAGATTTTATACTCATTCAATTTTTTATCTTTCCACTTACAAAAATATATAAATACACCAATTAACCGAAGCAACAAGATTTATGTCAGCTGGTTTATTTTACATTAACATCCCCAAGATCCTTCTTATCACACGAACATTAGAAGCTCATTTTCTGATGACAGGAACTGATAAGCAGACAGTGAACTATATTAACTCTTGTTACATTTAAGAGTAATATATTAAGCGGAAACGTACCTAATGCTTATATACCGCATCCGCTAAAATGGTTTTAAGTAAAGAACTATTTTATTTTAGTTGCCATTAAAAAAAATACATCTGAATATTGAAATATTTGGTTTATGTAAAAAGAAAGCCGTAACAATAAGGAGGGGATGGAATATGACAAACATTTATAAGTAATTATAAATTTAGTAGGACATATGCCATTTTACGAAATCCTGCCATTCATTCAAACTTCCCTTCACCATCAATATTCTTTAATTAAACATGTCTTCATATCTTGCAGTAAAATCTATTGATTACTGTACAGACGTTCATCTTGATTGTAGCCTCATATTACAAATGTTAATCTCATGTATTTTTCAGACCTAATTTTAGTTAAATTATGAAAATGTAGCATTTTCAAGATTCATTTAATCTGCATCGTAAGTCTTTTTAGGTTTTTTTATATTTTTATAGATTGTTCAAAAAATATGCCCATTTCTTGTAAATACATTAAAAGCTTACAATTTAGAAAAATCAAAACCGTTTGGGTACCTATCAATTATAGCTATAATCTCCCATAATGCTATAAGGGCGTGAAAGTGCATGATGTTAAATATTGTTCTTATGGGGAATACTAGTTCTCGGAAAAGATCGTTTAGTCAATGCAGTCGACTTGTAATAGTATTTTGTGTGTTTGTCTATGTTATGAAACACAAATAAGTATGTGGATTATTTTAAATATAAGCGATGTGTTCGGATGTGCATTATCACTCATACTGACCAAACTATAGCACAAATGTGAGTATAATTACAATTTTTGATCCCATTTTATAAACTAAAACATAATTCAGAAATGTTTTTGACACTTTTTAAAATATAAGCTTGTGCAATATTTCACACACTAGATCGCAAATCAAATCAAGCATTTCTTTTTAGATGCCATACGTGCACAATGAGCTTAGAAAAGATCATGGTCAGCTAAAATTTCATTAAAGATATATAAAATGCTATGTACTTAAGCTAAACATTCTATGTCATAATATGGTTTTACTCAAGAAGAAATAGATTTTTCGCTTGACGACGTTTTACTGATGGAAGCCAACAAAGCAGTTTTCATTCTTTTTTTCAAAAGTGATCGTTGAAATCATTATATTTTACAAAAGAAGTTATTACATCTTTGTTCTCCTCTTTCAAGACCGACCAATGTACGACACTGACAAGACAGACCATTGGAGTATGAAGGAGCGTTGTGACAGACCTGTGCTCTTTGCCATATATCTCTACATCAATACTTGTTGCAGATGTTAAGGTCGCCCTCATTTAGAAATATCTATCATAAGTTTTAAAGAAATTTAACGACTCTAACACTTCAATTTTGAATTTAAGAAAGGCCATGACACTTGGACTATCTAAGTTAAATCATTTATATTAGTCCGTGAATTTAATTTTCTTGAGTGGATGTTCCTTTAAAGCTAGTTGTGCCATACTGGTCAAGAACTATAATAGACAGTTTAATACTACGGTTTCAATTGTACTATTTACGGCACAAGCACATTTTCATAAATAAAGTTTGTATAATACAGTAATCTGACTATATAAACGTACTATAAGGTAATTTATAAAATTCAATTTGACATAGTTTACTCTGAAATACGTTACAAATACAGTAATATTTGATCACTTGAAAAACTGCAGATTAGCAGAAATGATAACAATAACTGACCTGATATAATTGAAAGATTCACCACCAGAGTGCTCTGAGTGCTCAATTCTCATGAGGGAATGTGTCCCAGATGGGCTAATGGATTGTAATAATATACGACCCTAAAAATATATAAATGCGGATGTGCTTTTGCTTGTTTCTTCCGATTTCACGCGTAAAATATTCTACGGATTGTACTGCAATTTTACATGGTCATTCGTAGGTTGAATATAGGCCTACCCCTATTGTAAAATCATTCCAGGATACCCTCTACTAGTCTCTATAGTAGTGAAAAATCCATATTGGTGTATACAATTTTAACCGAAAAACTCTGTGAAATTTAATCAACTGCTCTGTTTAAACATACTTTTATGTAAGCATTGCTATATGTTCAAAGAATCTTACGTACCAATTCCAGCTCGAAATATTATAAAATATGAAAAATAATATTCAGTTTATAAGGAAACAAATAGGGAAATTGAGTCATTGTTAATTTATTTTTATTGGTACGTTTTTAATAAAATGTTAAGCATTAGATACAAAAGACATAGTTACTATTTAACTTTTATCATAAATTAAAAGTCTATATAAAACTCATCTTAGTTGTTTCTTAACAGAGATATGCCTCCCTGATTTGTGATGCATATTTTTGTAATTGGGAAAAAAGGAAAATGAACTATGGACTAAAAACTACGAAGAGCAAAGTAAATTACAATGATCAAAAAGGTACACTTTTTAACATATTTTCTAAATCATGGGAACAAAGCAAACACAACATTTGCGTCAAGAATATAATTAACTCGAACAGAACTATTCATACAGACACAAAACCTATTAAATTGTGTGAAAAGCCACGGGTAACTGCTAGAAGTGCAAATATGAAATACAAAGTAGTTTAATGTTTACTTTATACTGTGTATCAAGACTTGTTAAACATATCTCAGTTGTCTTCTACCAGACGTAGAGTTGTGTATATGATTTTTTTATCAGGAAGATGGAAAAATCAACTATGGGACAAAACATAAATTATACTCATACTGGTGCAAAACATATGAAATCGCATGCAAAGCCGCAGGAAACTGCTACTGTAAAATAATATGTTCGAAAATAAAACTAAACACCGTTATGACTCTCTTATAGTTAAGCGGTTAATCATATTCTTATGTCACCTTCCATTACTCGTATTCTAGGATTAGTAAGTAGTAGTAGTAAGTGATGTAAAAATTTAAGTAATTATAAAGCTAAAATCAAGATGGCCGCTAGTACAGTTGGCTCTTAATACGTGAATATGTCGTTCGACAGAGAAGCGGAATGTATTTTTACAGTTTTTTTTTTTAAATTTACATTATTTTAATATCAAAAACATTTAAATAAAAGCTCACATTTGATTAAGATCTGAGAAATATTAAAACTGTGATCATCTCCGTTTGGAGTCTATCCAGAGTGATGCAATATGGGCTACAGAAGTCTAGCTGAAGGCGAAGCTTCATTGTCTCTTGTGCTTTGAGCTGAAATCTCATCGCAATATCCTACTACACCTTCCTATGAGATCACCGAAGCGGCCCGATGTCACAGTGCTGTAGATGTTCTCGTAAAGACTCTACTGTTCCCTTTCGTTTTGTGAGTTACTTCACTTTCATTACGCGTCCCCAAAGCCTTTATTTTGCTTTTACGGTTTGATTCTTTAATTCGATGTTTTTAATATTATAATTAATGAATTGCGATCATTTTAATATTGAATATTTTAAGATTTACACACACGAAAAGCCAAATACCTATAGTATAAATTTAAAAGTAAGTTGATTAATTTATCTACACAAGTACAAACAGAATAAAGTGGTAAGAAACCTTTAAATTAAAGCTGTCTAACAAAAAGCCCTGGCTTTATCGGTAGAGAGATAAAAAACATTGCAAATGTCCTTTACTTTAAAATTGATTATGTAATCAATTAAAATATCTTTGGGTTGAGAAACTCACTACCTTCCCTCCTCAAACATAATAACATCAGTCAACTATATTATAGAACATAACGCTTAGTTCTAATCAGAACTACATATTAAAAATAGTTCGTTTGATAACTACTTAAAAGAAATTTGTATCCAATATATTTTATAATAAAATTAAAAAACGGATATTAAATATTTAGATTTTATATTTGGTAATGAAGCATGGTAAGTGACTGGGTACATCATTTTTATATTTTTAAATAAATAAATCTGGAATTTGTAGCTGATTACGATTAGTGAGGCATCTAATTCAAGGCATTATTATCTTTATACAAACTGTAAAAGCTCACATTATAAATGCTGTAACATTTAAAATAATCTAACAACATTTTGAGAGGATTTAACATTTTGTAATAGTAAATAGTGAGATAATAAATCAAAGACTAAATCCATGTTAAACCAAATGAAGTATCTTGTATAGTAAAAACAATGGTTTAGGTTTATAATAATTGATCTTTATGTTTTTAGGTGGCTTTTAGTCACAATTTTTAGTGACAATATTAAGATAAGAGTCTATTCCAATACACCCAACTTTGCTAGGCAATATCCTTATTATTGGACACTGGGGACCGTAAAGAAATGTGTGTTTTGTTATATTTATAAATTATACGATAGAGCTATCGAACTGAAGATAATTTATTCTCTATTAACATTAGTTTTCCAGCGTTAATAAGGAAACTCGAAAATTTTTCGTGTGTGAAGTCTGATAAGGGAATTCATACTAGTAAAAGATTATTTATACAAAAGTACACTGACATGTTTCGGGAATAAAGTCGTGGTCAGAGTTACATTATATTAAGCTAAATACATAACAAAGAATAGTAAGCAGATTTTTTTTAAATCTTGTTTTTTAATTAGTAAAATATTTACAGAATTTACGCAGATTTTTTTTTATAATTAAATTTTTTGGTATTGTATGATATTTATTGCTAAATTGCTTAGTATTTAATTAATTTTCAGGATTTTAGATATTTTATAAGAATTATGAATTTTTGTATTGAATTTTATTCTAAATGAAAATTTTCCCCTAGGTACGAATAAATTGATGTACTAAAATGTTCAGAAAAATTTCATTCCATGGTAGTCTGATTGTTTGATTTTAGTGTCTGGATATGTTTTTTATGTTTTTAATCAAATGTCAACCTTTTTTGGCGATCTAGTATTTATTTATGAATTTCATTGTAGAACCAGGTTAAAGAAATTATTTCGAATTATATATTTTAATAATCTTTCGATTAATTTTAAACAGCTGTTTAGGTATATAATTCAATTTCAAATTTAATATCAATATATATATATATATATATATATATATATATATATTTATGATTTGTTTGTGTGTTTTTGTGTTGTATGGTATACAATTCATTTGTTTATTTTTCCAAATTATCATTTGTTTTACTTTGATTTGTGTATCATCCAATCATCTATTCCAGGAATGTATCAATTTTATATAGCAAGTTATATTATTATTTGTTTTTCTTTATTAACACATTTTTAATTCACAGGAGATCTTTATGGCTGTATCAATATTTCAACATTAACATGATAATAATGAATAAAATAAATCAGTATGTAAATAACTAGCTAATTTGTAATATGTTACGCAGACAGAGAAATATTATATAAAAATATATAAATTACAACAGTTTCCGCCCACAGAAGGAGAGGGACATTTCAATATCCAGACACACTGGTTTTGAAGGCTGCTTTAACGACCGTGTAAGTGACAGCAGCATGTAACGTCCGTATATTGGAAACCTCTGTGACTGTGACAAAGTACCAACTGTCCTTAAAGTACATATTCCAGTCACTCTACTCCAACATGGGATGGAACGTTACTGGTTTTAAATACAATACATATGTAAATTATAATATGTTATATTTTTGTAACTCTGCACATATTTAACATGATTATATAGAGAATTTGAGAATCAATAACTATTCCTATCTAATTCCTAATTTCCTAACCTATAAAGTTCCGCGGTAATTTGGTTAATATACTCGTACAACAAAGTTATTGATATATAACAGAGGAAGTCTACACGGATTCTATGCTAAGTGCCTGTCATAAAAGTACAAGCATTCTTGTAAATGATGGAAAAGGTAAATTAGACTTCTTATTCATTACTATTTCTATCTCTTGCTATACAATTAAAAATTAAAAAAGAATATAAATTTGAAGAAGGCTTGCATATTATTGACTACATATAATTCATCTGTTATTATACTCCAATTTCTATAACCTTCCCAAAGCTGCAGGCATGTATATTTAGTGAATTTTTTGCTTTTTCTTTTCTTTTAGAGGAGACCCCATTCTTATTTTAACCGTTCTCATGAACCACTGGCCTGTGCAAAAATCGTTTCAAACAGAATAAGGAAGAGAGTTTAAACAATACAAGTTCGATGGTAATGATAACATTTGCTACGGCCACAGGCAGGATTTCAACCTTCGCTATGCCAACTTAGATTGAAAATGTCAGTTAAAATCATAATTATTTGTATGACATAGTGTTATTTCGTTTATTTTACCTGCCAAGGTGATGATACCATACCGTGCAAACCGTAAAACGTGATAAGATTATAATATATCTTGTATTACTACTTTTTATTTAAGTATACTTTTAATGTAATAACTTGCAAAGCTGTTTAGTCCCAATTGTATCAATAAAGGAGAAAACGAAGAAGTTTCTCCCAATAACATATTAGGTACTCAATACAGTATGATCCCAAAAACATACTGTATAGTTGCAAAAGTTCGTATTATATTTCCCACATTTTTATGAATATATTAATTCCATTACTTACAACACAAAAATTCAAACAGTTCACTCCATATCACATGCTGTATTAATAGTGTAAATTCAGTGTAAAAGAATTACATTACGATATGCAAAAAAACTGGTCTCTGACAACTGAAATGTGTGTAAATTATGGCCCAGCAGTAAATCATTTCCAAAACTAAATGCAGTTTATGTGTTTACAAGAGGTAACAGATAAAAGTGGATAAGCCCGGTTTGCTGTTCGAGCCATGGAGGTAATGGAGATAATTTGCAACCAACTTTAATTGCTTGTTGAGAACTGGTCGGCACGCACACCTCACTCACGTTTCCAGGACACAACAGCTTATACAGACCTTCAAAATCAACTTGTTGGTGCTGTCTGTGTACAGTGGGAGGTGTAAATTTTCATTCATCGTGTTGTGCTTCTTCTAAAACTATTGCCACATACACTGTATCTGAGGTCAGCGACACACATTATCGTCCTATATGGCTGCTTATATGTATTTCTGACAGAAAAGGTTGAAATTCACGCTTCACTGCTTTATTAAGAAACGATTATACCTAGTGGTTATGGTTTAATACAGCCTTATACTCAAGATTGTCTCGCTATAGCAGGTTTTTACATGCAGTGGTTTCAAGTGAAGTAACGTGGTACTAGTGAACTTATGTTAGTGGTATGAATAATACATTTTTATTAGTCCTTCAACCTTGGGTAAACAGAAATCGAATGTCCTCAAACTATACAATTTCTTCTAGTTTGTAAGGTTTGAAGGTATCTATATGAACAATATTAACATAGTATTATTACAAATACACTTCATTAACATGAAGTCTTATTAATAAAAACATGATTCGTGAATGCAGATTGTAAAATTTCCAACATTATTACTATTTTATACAGTTTAAAAAATATTGTTATTACCTAATAGTCCTATTTGTTCGATAAAAATGTAAAATAATTGGAAACATATTTTATTAATTTGAACCTCAAAACCAAACTTGAAATATATAATATTGTAAACCATAACGTATTCAATAACGAATCTTATACGAGTTGTCTGTATTAGATGTCTCAGTATTAATTAATACTACATGATAACATAGTATATAGCCAAGTATTTTCATAAATAGAACAAGTATGGCTGTAAACCAACAGTAACATTATATCATGGTTATTTTTTAATTATTTTGAGCTAATAAACTCAGATAATGAATATTGTGATCCATTAAAAATTTTTTGTATTGATTTTAGAAATCTAAACTGTATATTTAGAAAGGTTAATTAATAGTATATTTCAATTAATTAACACCAAACACACTCATAGATTATTCAAAAATTACAAGGTGTATCAAATTAAGTAATACTGCATTTTGTAATCTTGTTTATGGATCTAAACATCTTCTGGAACGTCACGCCTTCCACACGGAATTTGATCTTAAAAAACAAAACTAACATGTGTCCCAACTGTGCTTTTAATCAATGTTAGTTTTAAGCGTCTCGAACTAAACTGACAGCAAAGTTTCTGTTTGCACTCTCAGTGAATAAGGCAGCCCGATGCACATCCATGTATTTACACTGGAGTTTTACCTTCATGGTTCAATGTTGACATTTTTACATTAATTAATTGTTTCTTTTAGTTTTATGGCATATCCGTTGGTAAGTTTGTAGTATCTAAATATAGCATTCTGTTTTTCACTCTTCGTCTTGAGCATTTGCGAGTAGCTTGCCTGTGTTATATTCTTAAATAGTTTTGTGTGTGTATTTCTTTCTTTATTTACAATATTTATCATTGTATTGAATGTTTCTTATATCTTATTTGGAGATGGCAAAATTGTGACGTCCTTAAAATAAATACATATTTTTGCCTGTTCTTAAAACCACAGAAAGATCAAACTGTCTTAGTACAAACTCAACTCAATGCAATTTGCATTTTTTTATTTACACTTATATTTCAAAACAACATTAGATAAACACATATTATTCATGGTGTTGCGCCATAAGCTGTTTAAGGTACAATTATTTCCCAAGTATGTGTAATGTTCTAAGTATTATAAGTAATTAACATATAATCTCTGCTAATTATGATCTACAACACACCATTATGAGTTACAACATTTAAAAAATAATTTTTAAACAGATTTACAGTAGGTATTTTAGATAACTGATACTTAAAATACTAACTATAAAATATATGGACCTTAAATAACAATACTTATCAAATTATTAATATTTATGTTTTAAATAAGAGTGCATCTGATATAGTGATATTCATGATAGAATTTATACATTTCATGTACATAATTTTGAAAGAAGAGGGTGATAAACCTTAAAGACTTATTCTAGTAGCCCTCATGGTCCAGTGCCCTGTATGAGGATTATAACAAACAAAATAAGGAGGAGCGTTGATATATTACAGGATCTATGCTACTGAAAAACGTGCTACAGTCAGAGACAGAACTATATATGTTCTAATAGTGCGGCCATAGGCTCTCCCAGAACTCAATTTGACATAGATTTTTTTATTTTTTTGAAATGTATTACAGTGGAACTTGGATAATTCGAATCTCAAGGGACCAATAAAAAAATTCGAATTATCCAAAAATTCGAATTAAAAAAGTTAAGAATTAAAGGCTTAAAATAAAGACACCACATCTATTGCAAATAGCATGAGTGATTGTAAATGTATGTTTTTCTGTGCATTTCTACTAAGCAAAGTATGGTAAAACAGTGCAAAATTGAACCATGAATTATCTAAAAAATACACAATTACAGTATATGTTTTATCAATAAAAGAAAATAAGTTGAATGGTGATAAGGAACATTATACAGTACAATATTATTTTTTCAAAAGAAGTCTGAAATGTTCAATTGTTTTCTAAAATTAAGTCTTTCAAAGATTCTGCCGTAATTCAATGAATTTGGAAATAGACTCATTTACGTCATTTTTACTAAAAAAAAGTTCCATGATGTGATGTGCTGCTGCGGCCGAACTCGGAAACGTTTATTTCCCGCCCCAACTGATGACTCGCCTTCTTCGTCACCCGATGCCATGTCGCCATCCTTGTTTATTGTTTATTGTGTGTTATCTCACCACATACTGCAACATCTTCATCCACGTTGACAAAATCTTCAAACGAGATGGCAGGGTTTAGTAATGACGTCCTCCCAGCGATCAACTGAAGGTACCGCTTCCGCTACAGTGTCGTTGGCTTTTTCAGCGTCGTTCTCCTTTTTTACAAAACCAGCTTTTTTAAAGCAATGTTTGATCTTTTCGGGCGCTACTTTGTCCCAAGCTTTCTTGCACATGCGAGAGGCTTGAAGAATGTCTAACATGATTTTTTATGGCGTCACAATCTTCAGTCAGTATGTACTCAACCAATAAACGTCTGTAAAAAAACCTGTTTTAGATTTTTTATGATCTCCTGGTCCATAAAAGTCATATTGGCAGGGAAAAAATCACTTTAACATTTTCCACTACTGGAATCGTGTTGTGCGCAGTACAGTTGTGTCTATAAACAAGATAACTTTTCGTTTTTCTTTTATGACTTTTTGTCTAAGTTCAACAACCATTTCTCAAAAAGGTGACTGGTCATCCCAGCTCTTGTGCTGTTCACATACTCCACTGGTTTTGATTTGACGTTCTTCAAACAACGGGACTAGCCGACTTGCCAATCGTTAGTAAAGGCAGCTTTTCTGATCCATCCATGTTTGCACCAACCAGGAGAGTAATTCTCTCTTTTACTCAGTTTTCCTCCGTGGCATTTTTTCATCTTTAAATGCGAGTGTTTTGTCAGGGGTGCATTAAAAACAAAGTCCCGTTTTCATCAATATTGAAGATGTCCCTTTCCTCCTGATCCTGAACCATCTTCTCCAAATCTGTTTTCCATTGGTTGGCTTCTTGTTGATTAACCCTTTCACTTTCACCACAAACGGATTTCAACGAAATTTTGTTGCGATCTTTGAAGCCGTTCAAGCCACCCTGAACTAGCCTTAAAATCTTGTTTCCCCAATTCAGTAGCAAATTGCTTTGCTTCTTATGAGAGGACCACTCACTGGAATATTCTGATGCCTAGTTTGTTAGAACCACTTTGAAACAAACACAATTGTCTAAATCTGGATTTTCTGGCTCCCTTAACCTTTTCCGGTCTTTAATGTTCTCACATTCACTCCCGATAATTTTTTCTTTATTCTTTAAGTAGGTGGACAATGTGTTAGGAGGAATTCCAAAGTCCTTGGAAAATCCCAGATTTTTTCTTAACTCCCTTCTCTACTTCTTTGATTGCCGCTGTTATCTGAGCCAAAGACAGTTTTGTATGATTCGAGGATTACGAGGCGACGACATGGGAGTGGAGTGGGTGGGGGTAGAGTGGTCTTGCAGGCAGCGCAGCTTGTGTCAGTCGCGATGAGTCACGTCTACAAAACAATAGGCGCGGATGCATAGGGCCGAGCCGGCCGGCCAGGCGGGAGGGTGGCTAGATCTGTGTCCAATGGTCTTGAAGCAAGTGCCTTGTGATTAGAAAGAGTGCAGCGTCTTTTCGCGAATCTTTCTACTTTAAAATCGGCATCGGGTTTGAATAAAAAGTTCGAATTATCCAAAATAAACTTCGAACCACGATATTTTTGTATTATTGATATAGAAAATGCTAGGGACCAATATAAATATTCGAATTAGAGAAGAATTGGAATTATAGAAGTTCGAATTAGCCAGGTTCCACTACTTAAGTAAAACTCGAAAAAATAAATTTCGTTGCCAATCATACCTGTGTCCACAATTCTTTTCACATAAAACATGCCGGCGAATAAATTAAAATCCCTTTAATAACACATTAGCAACCCCAATTTATTCATAAACAAAAATACGATGTGGTATATAAAGCTTTCCGGCTGAAACTATTACGGACACACGTAAAATCGTAATGTGTTTTGCTGAACACATTGTTTACAAAAAATGTTATTTTAACTTTCATATAGTTTTAATGGTTTTGAAAACTTGGACCAGAAAAATTGAACTATAATTAATTGTCCAATAGACATGTTTAAAAGTTCTCAGTGTTACAAGGAAAACTCCTAGACATACACGCTGTATAAGGCAAATGTTATGAACTGCCTTATCTAATTGATATAATGTTCCTAAATAAACGAGGCTATCGCACACGTGAGCGCTACTACGCTGTTGATGGGCGATTTCTGGCATCTGAATAATGTAGTCCGCTCGTCTATCCATCGCTGTGTAACTATAGCAGAGTTTCACTTGTTGGTTCGAAGACTAAATTGTGTATTTAACGTTTCTTGACCATAACTTCGCCTGGTAACTAATATCGTCTTCTAATTAGACAGATGTTTACACAATAAATACAAGGTAGGAGTACGCCACACTGTGTGTTACGTAATAGGCTTCGTTTAAGTGAAAAAATTCAAGTCTAAAGCTCTCTTCATTATTGAAAGATAGAATAGCAAATAATCGTAAGGAAAAAAAAATATTTATATAATTGGCAAACAAAAGAGAAGTTGTGTTAGCCCATTGAGTGATAGGCTTGAATGACGCTCACGCCAATTCCATGGACAAGCACCATTATAGAACTCATTCGGGTTTAAGTAGAAATGAAATATCATGCTAAATTTAAAGTCTAAAAGTTAAATATCTCTTGATATATCTAGTGGATTTATATCAGTGTAGTAAATAACCATTAAAGGGTGAATGTATTTGGATATTTAGGCAAGAAGTTTAAATATCACATGGTAACATATATCAACAAAAAAATTAATTCTAATATTTTCACGTTGCCACATAGGATCAATGTATGGATCAATAAAGCTCAGCCGAATACCATGGAGTAACATATAGCATCATTAACCTCAGTCTTCCTCATAGAGTATTAAGCTTCATATATAATTTCAAGTTTGTGGGTCAGTTTGTTTCTAAGATCAGACAGTGTGGTCAGACTGGCATACAGAAATGAAATTTCAGAGCCTCTCGAGTGGTAGCCAAGAACTTTTAATATAAGATTGACTCTAGTAAGTTCAGTGACTAAGTCTGAGGTTATGTTGTTGGAATGTTTGTGCATATGAAATATATTACTGATATGTGAATAAAACAGACCTGAGACAGAAGAGCAGAACAGAGCGAACAGTAATGGCAGCCAGAGCCACAGGAGAAGGGTGAGGCTCGATACACGGGGTGGATCCGTCATCACTTCCGCATCAGATCTGTGTCAAAACAATAAAACACTTCAATATTAGTGGAAAGAGACCTAAGAAATAATACTAGAACAAAGCGAACAGTGATGGCATCCAGAGGCTTTGGAGAAGAGTGGGACAGAACATAAGGGGTGGTTCGATTTCGTCATCACTTCCGTAACATATCTGTAACAATACAATACAACACTAAAGAGTGCACGTAAGCAGATATGAAGTACTGGTGGCGAGAGAAAAGAAGAGACCTGGCCCGTGCCGGCGCACAGCTGTGTACTAGTGTGTTGCCGCGCAATAATTTCAGGCGCTTCGCCCCTCAGCCAACCCTGCGAATTGTTTATCCTAGCAATGGAACAGTGAAACAATAATGGAATTACGAAACAAGGCGCGGCAACATACTAGTAGTAGCGCCTGCAAATTTCAGATAGGCCAGAATCCAGGTCTCTTCTTTTCTCTCGCCATCAGTAGAATATTATATTGGAATTACCAGGAGTAGGCGTTTTGGCCACAATCAGTACATTTTCAGACTGTTTACAAAACAATGAAATAAACAATGAACGAAAAAAATTGTTTATTTTGTAACATTTATATCTGCAATGACGAATATTTATATGAAAACCCGTTGAAATCTGTGCAAGACTAGTATATTGCAAATGTTATTTTAGATTAATATTAAATTACTTTGTTTGTGCGGTTGTCAAATTCTTGGTATAACAATTATAATTGAAAAAAATTGGTAACATTAAATTGAGAACTTAAATTTAGTTTAATAACAAATTAAAGGATGTTACGTGTAATGAATAACTGAGCTATACATCCTGGTCTGGTACTGGCCAAGTGGCCACGCATACATGTTATACACTGAAGATGAATTACTGGTTTTTATTTCTACGAAGTTTTTACAAATTCTCCGGAGATCTTTTGGGGATTTGTACCTAGGTTCAACAAAACTTAATTGTAAACATGGTCCAGAATATATAGTTTACCTTTTGGCTGTCTTTATATGTTTTTAAACTTCATTAATTTCTAAAATTATTTAATATAAAACTTAATATTTTAACTTAGTTAATTTAATTTTGACACAGTTTTTTGATTTTGCATTCTAAAAAAAGATAAAATATTATATTATATTACCATACTATGTTTTAAGAACGTATTCGGTGTGATTTTGAAATCTTATTAACACAAAAATCAATTTATTAAAATGTGTAAAGAATGATAAACTTTGTTAAATTTAGTTAACAAATAGTGTGACACGTAGTTCATAACACCAGTCCGGAAATAATGCAGACGTAAAGTTTTAACTGTTGTAAACCAAGGCAAAATATTCTTCTTTTTATAAATACACTATCATTAACCATGCATCACAACAGTTTAAATGTTTCGAAAAATGCTTTTTGCATTGATAAACTTCTATTACCTCCTAAAAGTCTGCTTTAGCTTATTAATTTTTGTGTGTTAAGCTTTAAACATTTCAACTGTGCTTGATTTTTAAACTTCATATTGTACTATAATATTAATTATCTCTATATTTTAGACTGGAAAACAATAATCATGCCAAACATGAATATTTTATATTTACTAGTTCCTGAAATTAAAATACAAATAACAGATAAACGTGGACAGATGGAAAAATAAATGTTTATGTTAAGTAGTTAGAATATTACGTTTGTTAATAGTTTCCCTTATCCTGCAGATATAAGATTTCTGGAGAGTTTATAAAATCTCTGTATATATAAAGATATGATTATGGTATGTAAAGTTAAATTGTATTTTAGACCTATTTGAAAATTGGAGATAAAATAATATTGACTAAAATATTGACAATATTAAATATCAATAAAACAGAATTTAATAATTATATTCATGATTTCTAACTCATAATATATACAAATAAATCTTAAATATAGACTTAACGATTGTCCATTATAATAAACGGGTGAAAAGAACGTTGAAGCGATTGGTTGATGTAGTAAGTATAAACTCGACTTATAACTGACTCGAACAATAACCGGATTATGGTATACTGTTCCGTGTTATTTCCTCGGCTCTTCTGGATTACATTGCTTTGCTTCCCAGCACGGTTATGTTCTTATAACACCTTCTACTCACTACAGGGATTAACCTGCTTCTGAAAATAAATGTTACTAAAATAATCTTATGTATCATAATACATAAGTATAAAATTTTCTTTTAAAAATAGATAAAAGTAATCGCTATCGATGAAATAAAGGAAAATTACACCCATGTCCTTAGAATACGTTTTGTAATAGTAATAATTAAGTTATATTAACTATATACTTTAATCCAAAAACACAATCTCAAATGAGTAAATGTTCTAATCTACATATTTATGAAGTTAAGAATTGTGGGAGAATATGAATTTACACTGTAATGCATACGTATTACTGAATATATGTCGTTAATATTATTTTTGTATTTATCGATTCTTAGAAAACAAACGAGGAGATTAATTCGATTAAATCAAAGTAAATGTTAGTGTTAAAGTATTGCGCTTTTAATCAAGCTATTTTATCTATGTTCAAATGTATCAATACAAGCAGGTAGGAAACAGTTACTAACAAATTAATATTAACAATACGTAGCTTATTCACTAAGTAATAGTTACATAGGATTTTAATTTAAGAAGTGAAATAAGAATGTTGTGTCAATACATAATGCGTTTAGAATTAATATTAAACTACTTGTGCTCAAAATATACAAATAATGTTCCACTATCAAGGTGCCTCGAATCACAAATTCCTATATGTATATCTTTTAAAGGTAGTATTTAAACTTGAAAAAACATTAAAAATTCCAAGCCTCGGACACCTTATTGGGTTTATAAATAAATTCTGTAAAACCAATTGAATTAAAAATCAATGTCAAACCTTCAATTAGCAACAGCCGTATTAAATTTAACCCAGAGGTTAACATCATTAATGCAAACTTCGGGAATCCGAATTTGATTGTCAATCAATGCCATAAATAATTTTCATAATATTTATGTCAGTTATTTGTTAGTATTTAAAATGGATCTTCACCACTCTTATATGAATGAGTTTAAACACTGCCTAAATCATTTACTCTATTGTTTTTCGTTTCACACACTACATTAATACCAACTTTTAATACCAAAGTGGAAAATAATCTGAATATTTATTTCCCATTTATCACAGGATGAAAAACCTATAGTACGAAAAAATATTATGTGACATAGTATACAAAGTTATTTTATCCTCAAAAAAGTATTTATCACATGGTTTATTTATTCATTTATTAAATCAAACCTTAAAATACACGTTAATATGTTGTTCATTTCATGAATATAATTTAGCTACAAACCACTATTGTTACTATTGAATAGCATGTAGTATAGCTAGACGGTTATTGTACAGTAGTTTAATTATATTATGTAGTATTGATGGAAGGTTATTGTAAGTAATTTAAACATCATGATTAGAAAGCACTTTTCATTTTTGAGCAATCTACTCATTTCATATTCGTATCTCGTTTCACTATATGCGGCATAGTAATCTAAGCCGTATTCTCTAATATATTAAACACACAGAAACCTCAGAATACATGAAAACTTGCAATATTGAAAAACAGAAACAAAACAAAGCACGCAACAAAATTATACGAAGTATAAAGAATTGCAACATTTGCATACTATTGTAGTATCTAAGAATGTTACACATCAACATAAATAATAAATATAATCAAAAGATAAATAACTTTTATAAAGAAAACCGTGTCAAATCGTCAACATGTTTGCAGGAGATGATGCACCAATTGATCATATTGATCATTTATTGGTTAAGCTTGAGCCAACCATGATATAGACCAGTACCCTTCAGTTCACCTGTAGAAGTGGATATGTACTATTGGCAGTTTTGGTTTAGTATCTGTTTATTGTAATTGGATTTCCACAGCGAGGTCAAAATATATCAAGAATTGGTGGAAGTAGCGATGTTTCTAATAGCCATTTACGCCTTTAAAATTATCAATATATTACATATACTGGGTTGCATTACCACCTCTAAAATTAATTTCTTGCTAAAGGTTTTCGTTGGCACGGCACAAACCATGCCACAAACTATTACAAATGGGTCATTCGTATTTACAATAACAATTTGTTTAGTTAGAGCATTGTATGGAAGTAAAACCGTACATAAGTACATATTATTTTTGCATATGAGGGTATAGTTTTATTTTGTTTGTGATTTATAACGGGGGGCTACAACAACTTAAAGAGGGCTACAACTCACGCAGTATAGTAAATCTAAAAACATTTCAGTCGTAATAAAACAAGTCATTGCAATAGTGTTTGTTTTTAGTTTTGAAACAATAATAAGGCTTTGTTTATATGTCTATAATGGAAAAATGTGAATAATATAATGAATTCAGTTAAAATTGGTATAGCCTCGATGTGTTGTGTTCATTAGAGCTTTAAAATAGAAAATTGTTGAAGTAACAAAACATTTTCTGTAGTTGTCTCTTGAATACATAGTTCACCAAAAGCATTGTTTTTCTTTATGAAAAGTATACAAAACTAATTAACAGTTTTTTTATGAATCTTAAGTTTATTAGTACATTTATCAAAACTGTTATCTTAAATGACCTACTTTTCTTTTTTCGCCAATATTATAAATTACTTTTGGAAAATGATTATAAATTATTACTGATCAAGGGAGAATATATATCTTTTTATACGGTTATTTCATCTGCTCGACCACAATTATTTACTGAAATAGTTTTCTTCCTTAGTCCTTATGTCCTTGGATGCAGTATTTGTCCTTCAGTCCGTCTGTCACACAGAAAACATAATCATGTTATGTTTGCCCAGTATACCCATTTTTGTTTTTATGTTCCTTGTGAACCAGTTGAATAGAATGCATATATAAATATAATATGATAATTATTTCCTATAAAATGTTGCTACTTGTTATCCGGCTGTGTGCCTCACGAATACATCCAGTAGCGTTTAACGAATTATACGTCAATGAATATTCCTACATAAATATTTGTACATTTAGATGTCTATATGACTACATAACAGATTCTTAATATGATCACCTCAAATGTAATCATAACGTAAGTACATATCTTTTTTTATAGGATCATAGGTGTAAATGTCTAAACAATCTCTTCATGCAGTTGTAAAATTACATAATTTATGAAAAAAATTGTTTTGCGTAATCCTATTATTGGAAAGCTCTTAGCAGATATTTGAGTTCACAGTTCAGACTGAAGTTCGTAGCCCATAATGAGGTTATCAAGAATAAACAAACTGTGAAGAAACTTATCATCACGATACGAAGGCTAATTCGATTATTAAATTAACTTTTCAATTCATCTTTGTTAAATATTTGAACTATTTAACTATTAAAGTTTTCCTACTTTATTACAAACTTAAGTATGCGTGCCAAATACTTGAAAAAGCACTCTACTGCGAACTTAGTTTAATACTCTGCTCGTAACAATAATAATTTGTGTCAAGGTTTATAACAATGTTACTTAATTTTAAAAACATTATAAAAAGGCAATGAATATCTTTAAGTTTTTTTACAAAATTCAATAACTTTCGTCAAATGCAAAAAAAACTGTTCGTAATATTCCGTCAACAGTGTAATATTGTAAAATAAATAGTATTCATTTTTTTAAACGGCAGAATACAATATATTTAAAAACGTATAGGAGAGGTATATTTATATGTTTATTATAGCTAGGGGGAGGGGGGTTATTTATTGTATATAATTAGTTTAATTCCTTTTTAAAATATAATATATAATACAATGTAATCTTTTGACTTTATACACTATAGTGTATGATTGTGATCAATAAATTCATCAACACTATAAAGCTTGCTTAGTATTAAAAAGTGTGTTTTCTTTTAAATACATTTTGATAAATGCCTAAATACATAGTGAACATAATTATAGAAATACATTGTGTTTATTAACTCGATTCCAGCTTGGAATTTAAGATGCTTCAATTAATAATATCTATGATTTGGGGTTAGGTGTCGTACTATAATTATGAACACTCTTTTCTACCAATAGTGGTTAGTTTAAATATAAATAACATTTTCAAATAAATTCCTAAAAGAAATGTTTTACACGTTTTCCAAGATTAAATTATTTAAAAATTTCTATCAATTCATCCCTATTCTCATGCACAGATGATTACATAATTGAGTCATTATTTAACTGATGATTGAGTCATAATTTAACTGGTGAACAGTACTTTTATTGGATCCGGTAGTTTTCAGAAGATCTCACGACTTAATAAATAGGTCTCATGACTTCAACGTTTTGGTTTCTATAAGTGAAGAAATATTTTACCATTTATGTCGCATGAATTCCATATTATATAGATCATTTAAAAGATGTTCATGGTTAATACTGTCAAACGCTCGATAAATGATTTGTAAGGGCCGAGAAATGTTTTACTGCAGTTCTCTGCTCCCATAATTCTATTATTATAGATTCTATTACTTATAATTATATTTCGATTCTTCAACTTTCTTTTTCAAAGCCAAATTTGCGTACTGTTTCAAAGAGTTAGTTTAAGCTGACAATGTTATTAGGGATTCTTAATGTATAAAAATTTAAACAAAATACTATTGAAATTATTTACTCAATGTGTATAACGTACATTGCATAACATAACCGGAGGCCTTTCTAAGGCTGTTGTATTTTAAATTCTGTTGGAAAACTATTCGTAAAACAAAATCATTATTTCACATGATGATTTGTGATAATTTTTTGGTTATTTGCTATTCATAAATATATTTGTAAGTTTAATAGAACATTTTAAATTATAATTTATAACCATTTTTGTTCAACAAACTTTAAAATACGCAATGTAGATATATAAACAGCATCGCAAAAGTTTTTATTACAACCTCGCGACCACTGAAAGATGTCTGAATGTTCATTATTGTATTCTGAGATATTCTTTCGGGTGCGAATAAAGAAATTAAATTTCTACTGTATTTTCACAGATATAATTTCTTCAAAGACTTGCATGCATTACTCAAGGGGCTCGAAAAATTTAATTGTTCTCTGCCGCCTGTCTACACGATATCTATGGAATTGCATTTTTTTATTTTGATATACGCAACACTGAGTCCGATTATATGTGTAACGACAATGGCGACAATAAGAGAACACAATAAACAAATTGGCAAGCAAAATTGAGTACAATCATATGATATTTGAACATTATAATGACATTTAACACACGTATAATTATTCCAATACATATTTTCATGGTTATTTAGTGTGTAGACTTTTATTAATTATACTCTAATATGAAACACAATTTAATGAAAGTCAGTGTTAAAAAACTAATAAGATTTTATTTCAGCGCAAATCCTGCTTGCAGTACCTTTCCTAGCTTACTGGAGCTTTTGTTATTTAAATACATCTCTAAAATCTAAATTGAAAAAATTAAAATATAAATGTGTAAAGTGGCAAAATATCTCGTGAATGATTTAATCTGTAATTTCAGACATTAGATTCTGCATGAAACTTCATTTCTATATAGACAAACACAAATTATATGATGGAGCATGTCCAACCGTGGAACATCTCGAGAATGATATAAACTATAGATTTTAAATTTAGCAAGTAATCTCAGTGAATCCTATCATGCGACACGTGGTAGCGTAAAAATATTTTCATTCAATACGAGGATTATTTTTCTTACTAAAGCACCATTGATTTTTACAGGGATAAGAGAGTAACTCAGTGGTGTAAGCGACCAGCTGTGAATGTCACCACCACTCATGAACCGGGGGGAAATAATTGGTCTCTAACCCTTAAAATAGCAATGTAACCATTTAGATACATCATCCTGGGAGTGCTTCAATTGTTTGTGTCACTTACTATATACTGCTGTCAATATTTATAGCAAAATATAGTTATAGAGATACGAGTTAGATTAAACTAATACTAATTGATGTCATTCATAATTATTTTATAATTACTCTACTATTATTAACTCAATTCAATAAAAATGGTCCGCTTTTCCAATCCATCCAGAAACACATAGTGGTCAGGATATAAAACTGTTGATGCAACATAAGTGAGTTGTTGGATCTAGTGACTTTATTTGCAGTAATGCCTTAATTATAGACTACCGCGATCTTCAACGTAACTGTTTGTGGAAGTCATTACGTGGTTTTCTGTTACCCTCCGTTAGCGTGGTGTCATGTAACTCGTCATACAAAGTTTAACCAGAGTGCTTGCTTTGTCCGTAACCAAATTATTTTTTAGTTTTTTCTGAGAAATATTAGTGAATTTTATTACATACCATAATTTAATTACCTGAGGTGAGTGTGAATGTTTTATTTCAAAACTGCAAATAGAACTTTCTTTTAAATCGTAGGGAAACGTTAATAGTAGATTAGTAAGACACGAATGAAATTTCAATTAAATATTTTGAACCGTAGTGATGAAATGTCATGTCGAGTTTTCCAACATTAGTTTATGAAGGTAAAACTGCCAATGACAGAATTCTAATGACAAGAATTGTCTGACAAACACAATGTTTCACTTTTTTATGTCAATACTTACCTTAATCATTAGGTATATTAGTAAAAGTTTTTATACTAACATTCTTTCTTTTTCACCACTAATACTTTCAAAGAATTATTAGGATACTTACTAATGTAAATAAAATACAATTCAATTAATAAAATATTCCATAGTAAGATTTTAATTTTTACCTTTTGAAATAAAAACATTTTACATATTCTATAGAATTGAAATTTCATTATCATAAATAGATAACTGGAGTACCAAACTACTTTTAAATACCTCTTGGTATGCGCCTATCTGTTCTTAAATACTACCTCACAAACGCAACCATGTACTTTCATACACTTTTTTGCCTAGATGTACTTTTTATTCTGTGGGTATTGATAGCCCATTATACGATTTAAATTTTTTGGAGTTTATTTTTTTTGTTTACTTCTAGCCTGATATCGTGCTGTAAGACTTCCTATGTTGTACCAAAAAGTTACAGAAATACAAAATTAGAATAAGAATAAGAGCTTGAAATCTCTGTCCTGAATTTCCCAGGATATTCCTGGACCAGACTCGAGGCGGTGTAATCCCGCTCGAGTATATAAACTCTAAGCTGGGTGTGTTGCTAAATTTGATGTCGTCCATATGTTCGAAGTGTGAAATACGATTCTTTAACCAAAGAAATATATGTTTAATTACACACACACACTATAAAATTTACAAGCTAAAAGTATGATCGTAATAAATTTAATAACACAAAAGTGTTATATTGCAATTCTCATTCAAGTAGCATTGAAAATATAATTGATTTTCTAGAAATATAAACGTTTAGAGTTTTGAAAGTTTATTTTTATTCAACTTTTTTACAGATAGTTATGTTTCAACGGATCTTGAAACTAGTAGTTGTCAAATTAGACACGCTTAAGCAAAACAAGAAAAGAACAGTCAATTAATCAGTTGCGTAAGAAAATTTTTTCCGATTATGAGTGTTTTTTTCTAAGGATTTTGCAAAACTTCTATTTATTTCTGTAAAATATGGCAGGACATAGGCAAATACAATAAGGTATATTTTTATAATTTTAACACTGCATGTGAAAAACCTATATAAACTTTATGTTTGTATTTCAAAAACATACTTTAATTGTTTATTAAAAGATAATTGAACATCTTACCCTTTAAAACATTGTTTTAATGTACATTACGTCGTTATTTTCATAATACAGTCTAGCTTTTGTCAATTTCGCCTGCAAATCTTTTTATATAATAAAATATTTAAGAGTGTTGATAAATACTTTTGTTATACATATAAATTACAATAATATTTTTTCTTAGTAATGTAGTTTTGTTCTGATGAATATACCATCATAATAAAATGTTTTTCAGGACAAATTATCGTCCTCTATTCTATTTTTCATGTTGTAATTTCGGATATTATACATAATCCATATAAATATTCGTGGGATATGAAGAGAAAGATGACTAAACCCCACGAGCTTCCCACAGTTCTTGTTCTCTCCATTTATATGAACATTGAAGTTATAATTACCAGTAGCCTATCTTTTTGGGCGTTGGCTCAAAATGATGAAGTACCATATCATTAATACTATAAAGGTTCGATCGTAATCAAATCGTAAAATAATCCCATTTGTTTTCTTCTCAAGGTACAGAGATACACCTCTATTTGCCTTGGGCACTGAGTATTGAATCTGTAATTAATTACAAATAGGTTTATTTGTTTTAGAGTATGGTAGAAGTAAAGCTTTAACGTATTGAACTGTCCAAAATCGTATATAACGTGTTGTGTCATCCGCTCTCATTTTGCTTACACAGACTAAAAAGCACAGTTATTCTTAACTGTTGCTTTCAAAATCCTAACGGAAAAAACACCTCTTTATACTTAAAGGCGAATTTTATTTGTTAGAACTTCCATTACATTTGATGATTTATTCATATCATTCACAAAACATAACGAAGGGAGCTGATTCTCATCTCAGACGAGAAATATAAAGTTCATATAAGTAGATCATATCAAAATTAGTATATTACGTTAATTAGGTATTTAAATAATTTGTTCTATTGACGTAATTACTTGACGTACACGCCCTTTCGTGCTATTTCCTGGTGAGAAAAGATTATGACACACCAAAACCGAACTAAAACGAAGCCATTTTATCCTTTATTTTAACGGGATGTTAGTTTAAATGGACAATTATTTGCAGTATTTGTATGTGCTAACATTTCTAGATAATTCATTTTATATATATATATATATATATATATATATAAAAATTTATGAGGTTTAATACTTATTCGTTCGACGTAATTTTCTATATTTTTTCTGAATAATATGAGTATAAGGAAGCTCGTTTTCTAATAATAATTATTTGTTTAAATCATCTCTAATATATAAAGTGCGAAAATAACTTGGACTTTAAACCTAAAACCGTTGGATCGTGTTCATTGAGATGAATTAATATTGATACTATAGAGTTGCTAAGAGAGACGGTTTTAATTAGCTGGTATTAAATCATAACTCTTCAGTGCAAGTTTACACAAGTTTTCTTGGACGAAGTTTGAAACTTTTCTTTGGTATAGTCTTGTTTAATACGGTACTTACAGCTCCGACTCTCATTAAGCAAAAGTTCAGTTCCTTTCAGTAATTTAATTCACTATAATAGCCTTGTTTGTTTGAGCAAGAATACTCTACATTTTCTTATTATTTTCTCTATAGGTGTTAAACTTGTTCCACGCAATATGCATGATTAAAGCAATTTTTAATAAAAAACGAATAAAACAGATAAGTGTGAAACATCGAGAGACTGAAAATAGGGATAAAAGAATTCTTTATTTAAAAAAAAATAATCAGTAAAGGATTCATTCATAAAATACTATCTTATTGGACTTGTAACTGTACAACCTTTTTATCTAACACTTATAATAACCGTCGATTATATCAGATTAAACTTCATTATTAAAGAACCATTTTATTTGTGACTGTTTATACCCAATGTACTGTTAAAGTGATTTTATACACATACAGTTAAATTAATTACAAAAACAGTTTTTTGATAAATATAATATATCGAGTACGTACTTTAATTCAAAAATACTTAAGTTTAAAGTTACTAAAAGTTAAAAGTAGCCAGGATATATTATCATACTGTAAGGATTTCATGTTCTTTTAAGAATATACCACAATTTTACAAATTGTTATGTAGAAATTCCCGTAACTAGTATTCTGACACTGAAATATTACACTAAAATTGTGCTACTTTGCAAGCACTATTAATGGTATTATTTGTGCAGTATTATTTATTTTTCTATATTTTCTGACATTATTTTGTAGCAAAATATTGAAACAACTAATCATTACAATAAACATAAAATAAGACTTTAATTCGCAACTGAATAATGATTTAAATGTTACTGCCATTAAAACTTAAGTTTATAGTCTAGTTGTACGAATAATTTAAGTTGTAAATGTGAGTTTTAGCAACTTCCTAGTGTATTTTGTAAATGTTCAACACGTACATATAATAAATTTAGTATATTTTTCTGATTTTATTATATTTATAAAGTTTATATGTAAAAAACTAATTTTAGTTTGTTGTGTTATAAAATTTGTTTAAAACTAAAGAAAGTAGAGTATTTGGTTATTGTTATGATGGCTTGTACCGACCAGTTCGTGTTCTGTGAAGTGTGTTCAGTGTGTTGGCACAACACGGCACAGTCTGACACACACGTGTGCGGTACTCGGTCACAGTACGGCGGGCCGCTGCACCAGGCGAGGTCCGGGACACTACTGACAGGCCTGGCAACAATCGGCGCGCGCCCCTACACTCCCTGATCAACCCTCTCTGGTGCCATAAACGCCCCCCCCTTCCGCGGCACTGAGACGTCTCCACCATGTTTGATTTAAAATTATTCCAACTATTGAATTCCGATACCGTTGGGCTCTAACGCTCCAAAATCAGTTACGAAGTATTTTAACAATCGGAGAAGGACGTCTTTGTGCTCCATCCTGCACAATGAGAAACAATTTGGGTATAGTCGTACATAACATTCCAGGCTTCGGTGAGTTTTGCACAAATTAAATTTGGATTATCCGGATGATGCTACCCTTCCCCGAACCGACTGAAACTCCCCCCCCCCACCAACTTCTCCCCACCTACTTTAGTTTTTTGGCTCAAGACCAATCGACCATCATTTACTTCTAACATTTATTGATTAATCTACTACGACTGCTTTGGTGGTTCGGAAGTCACCTTTAAGCCGTTGGTCCCCAGGTTAAGTGTTAGAGAGGGCTTCTTAGCCCTAACTTCGCTTGGTAAAATAAGACATTTTTACTTTACTTTACTTTTACTGCTTTTGGTGCTTTGCATCGGTTAAAATAATAATTTTATCCTATCATAACAAATATCACTGAAATTAAACGCAGATTTCAAAATGTTCAAAAAGTAAATCATACTTTATACACGGTAACAGTACGCCGTGTAACAGTCACATTACGAGTGACGTAACAGGATTCGGTGATGATGCACGCAGAATTTAAAGCCATTTAATTCCCAAAGATGTCCAGCTAACGAACAGACAGACAGACATATAGACTAATCATACAGAAAAGAAAGAAAGTTTTAAATCCCCCCGGCAGTCATAAGAGAAACTGGGTCAGTCTACTGAGTGATAGGCTTCAACTACGCTTAGCCAAATTTAATGTTTAGATCTCCATAGTACTTACTCTTGCCTATGTGGAAATGAATTTCCATGCAATGTGTAAAGTCTACAGGTCTTTCTCAAAATATCTAAACATCGCCGACTAACTTAAGTTTTGAAAAAAACTATAAAACGACAATTGATTGAAATATATATATATATATATAATATATATATATATATATATATATATATATAATTATATATACATAAATTTTAATATTCCTGGCATATGAATCAATAACTAACTGTATTTACGGACAGCCTTCGTCGAAGTAATAAATAATAATTTGAATAAAATTATTTCTTGATTAAAAGGACTAGAAATCAAGCATTCTCGTGTAATAGGTCTAATACTTGAATAGTATGGTTTTATAGTCTTAATTGCTAACTTATCTCAGTGTATCTACTTACAAAACCTACTCAGTTCGTTATTGTGACAGAAGACCAACGTGGGGCATAAAGTATATTATTGCTAACCTAATATGTGGAAGAAATATATGAAATATTCATATTATAACCATTGCTATGTTTTTCAGTGATGCCATTAAACTATATAATTTTAATGATAACAAAGTACAATTCATAAAATTAAATATATGATAAGCAAATTGGATTGGTAAAATGCCATTATAGTGCAATGGTTTTTATTCGAGATGTCATCTAACCAGCCACTACTTTTGTAAAATTTATTGGTCCAGATTAAAAAAATTTAAATAATTGTTGTATGCAATGCATTTATGACAAAAATAGCCACCATGTGAAAAATGGAGTTGACTATAAGGAAAAGAGTTGCTGAAACTGTATTCTGCTGCTTATTGCTGATGCCATTATCTCCAGCCCTACACGAAGTGAACTCTTGGCGGCTAGAAATATTCCATGTGATCTGCAATTCAGTAATACAGTAGTTCTGTAGGAGTTTAATAGTAAAATGGATGACCCATATTGAACACTGATAGTTTTCTAACATTGTTAAAGAATGTTTATTTCCGTAAACAATTTCATAATACTTTACAATAAATATAATTCTCGTATATTACATTCTATTTGTAGTACTTTAAAACTAGACTTGTTTGATACATTTAAATCCTCAAATCTCCCTTTGAAAATCAAAAAGGCTTCCTTCCATCTAACATAAACAATTGTATGTTCGCCAAATCGAAGTTTTTCAAACTAGTCTAACTATGAAATTCTATGAAAATTATTTACTAAAATTCAAAAATAAACAACACTTTAACATATTTTAAACAATTTTTTTATTTCATTCATCGGATAGTTAACATTTTCTTGTACAGCTACATCGAAAGAATTTTCACAGAATGACTGTATTTAGGAGAGAGTAATCCACCATTTCGAATTATATGGGCCGCTATCTATCTCCTACTACCAGAGAGTACTTAGTTAGATTACCAATATGATGTTTACTTATTTATTATCATTATCAGAAATAAATTATCGATCTCTGTTGTCTTTTCTCAGAGTTTGGTAAGTCAGATAGTCAATTATTACACATGTTAAATAAAGATTTTTGTGTAATAACTCCGCCCACACCGCATTGAATCCATCGTATATCGTGTACGTGTTCTCCACAAATGATTGTAGTAGGGACAACTTTGCGACATCTCGGTATTATTATTTTCTATCTCATTAGCCACCAGTAATTAGGAATGGATCATTTATCGGTATTGTAAAGTATGACACTTTCCACAGCCAAACATATTTCAAAACCTGCCACTTCAGCATTTTCAATACAATTATTGCATATTAAACAGTGTTTTTAATTTAATTTCTGTACGTAAATTTATTAAGATACCTATTTGCTGTTAATAAATTTCTCTTTATTACTTTGACAGTTTAATCAAACTTCTTAAGGAAACTTTCAAAAGATATGAAAAAAGTGCATGCACCATGAAAAGTTATGGCTAAGAGTTCCTTTCTATACACTTAACCTGGTACCTAACACATTAAAAATGACTTCCGTATCACCATTAATTGATGGGTAAGCTGCTGGTAAGAATAGGGACCTTCAGTAGTCACCCATCCGATGAGCTGTCACGCTCGACGTTGCTTGTCTCGGTTACCTTTTAATAACCACTGTACCCACTAGACTTGTACCATTGGATACGGCAGATACCGAGCTTTGTGTCTGGAATTTCATCCCTGGGATAAAGAACCGTACATTAATTTGGCATTGACCTCTTTATACTTTAAAAATAATCAAATATATACATTAAAATATTATTAACATTGTAATTATTTATCAAATTGAAATTAAAGGAATAATAATATTTATTAAGTTTACTAGTGAATTCGTTGATTGACTTAGTTTCCTTAACCAATAATATTAGTTAACACCATTTAAATTGCTACCTAGACTGGGGACATTGGGGCACAGTAAGTCTGCACTTGTATTTTTATTCTGAAATAATTGACTTATCGAAATTACTATGCTTTATTGAATATTCTTCAACCAGCCAGCATTAATAATACTCGATCCGAAACATTTTCCACAGTATGGTGTATGGTGTTGTATGTATATTTACTTTGACATTTTTGTATTCTTGATTTTCTAGTATTACATTCCTTCCCATAATTCCATGGCCTTCTCGAAAAATATTTTTTATTTTGCAAGTAAATTAAAGTGATTGTGTAGTCACTGTAATGACAACTTCGCTTTAACATGATTGTACTTATACGCTTATGTGTCACGAGATTGTACTGCATGCAGGATTGGCTCCGGTTCTGAGTGAAGACTTCGCATTCGAGTCGAAAACAGAAAAAAATTCATTCTAATGACATACACATGTCTTGTTTATGCAGCAAAATTTAGAGTTTGATAACTACCGTTATTTGTGTCCTTGAAGCCACACAGTGTCCAGTGATATCCTTACACTCGTTGGCGGGTTAGCAAGCTTTCTCTACACGTCACGTCGATCGTTGTGAAGTTAAATTTTGGAAATGAATTAGTTCACATTATGTTAATTTCTTCCATTTCGTTCATTTCTTTTTCCGCTCCAGTTGTCTGATTAAGGACGCGTCAGGGACATTTCTAAATCCTCTCTGTAAGTTCGTGTGGTAACTTTTGATATAAACAACACGAGTATTTTATTGGAAGAGCCGATTGCCTATCAGTCTAAGTAGTTGGTCTTTGGGTCTGAGTTAGAGATAGCAAGGTTTTCAATCTTGACCGTGACCGTTGCACTTTTTATCAGCACCATTGATTGCCCTTATATGCCATCGGCTCTTTCTCTTATTTTGTTTCATACGATCCTCGTACTGGTCAGTGGTCCAATAAGGTAGAATAAAGCATAATGGGTGATTGACCTATACTTTAAAAAGACATTTGAGACATGAATCTAGTACGTATCTTTCTATTAAACCATGGAAAACGCTATTAATTTGTATCCCAAAATTAAATGTGAAAATAAAATTTTTAGTTTGACCAATCGTTAACCATGATGACAACTATAAATAGTATAGTAAAGAAATCTGTGAATAAACAGGGTAAATTTACAATATATTTTATTATGCGACAGAATAACACACGTGATAAAGTTCAATTCAGACTGATATCGGTTTATTACAAAGCATTTTAGTTTTAAAGAACACTTGACATTCATTAACTTGATCTTTGTTGATTAATATCAATAATATTATTTTATGAACACAGATTATTGGTTTGTTATCGTACACGCTTTTATATCACAAAAACATCAAAATATTTAATTCATAGACAAAACTTTATACAATACGGTTGACATACACTATTCTGCGATTCCACAGTATTATACACTGGAAGTCATTTATCTCTGTTGATTGAAGAATATTCAACAGTACAAAACTACACCTGTCATGTACTGGGGTACGTGGAATCACTCAAGACGGGCCCGTCTCTCGACAACCTGTCTGGCCTACCGGCTCGCGTGTGTCACGGAAATATGCAACTGACAGCCGTTTCATTACAGTTTTCAGTTTTACTGCTAAAATCTTCTTGAAATCCAAGACATTTTGCAATTGAAATGGCGGTGATAGAGGACGAAGTATTAGCAATAGATCAGCAGTATTGTAGTATTAGATGGTAACTTAGATTATTGCTATGTTGCACACAGACAAGTGCAACAGCTATTGAATGGTAGTAGCACTGAGATCTCCATAGTGCCCTAAATGGAGCAGCGTACATTGTGGAAAACTACTTAATATCTTGCAAAAATTAAAAAAAAGTGCGCCAGAAGTATTATTTTAAATATTTATTATTAACATTGGAATTCCGCACATATTTTCCAATCCGTGGATGTAAAATTTATGCTACTTTCGTCTATGGCCTGCGATAAAACCTTTCCAACTAAAGGAAACGGTCCATTCTGCATACAGATTTTGTAAAGCTTAAAAACATCTAGTTTTCACAGTGCATATTACATTATTTTCAGACCATATTTATTTTTCATCTAGGTATGTCTAAAGGTAATTCAAACAATAAATTAAATATAAAATACTGTCTAGGATCCTTTTAGATTATTCACTATGTTACTCTTTAACATTTTTCAGTTACCAAATATCCCATATAATTTCTAATGAGGATTTTGTTGGTTGTATCATTTCATCGACCTTATATGGTTGCGATAAAACCTTTCCACCTAAAGGAAACGGTCCATTCTGCATACAGATGTTGTAAAGCTTAAAAACATCTAGTTTTCACAGTGCATATTACATTATTTTCAGACCATATTTATGTTTCATCTAGGTATGTCTAAAGGTAATTCAAACAATTAATTAAATATAAAATACTGTATAGGATCCTTTTAGATTATTCACTATGTTACTCTTTAACATTTCAGTTACCAAATATCCCATATAATTTCTAATGAGGATTTTGTTGGTTGTATCATTTCATCGACCTTATATGGTTGTATGTAGAAACGTCATAGAACACCGCAAAACAGGCAGCGATGTTGCTATCCACCTAGTATATTTATGTGAAATAAAAAACAGGCGAATATAATTATTTATTAGTATTATTAACTCGGGCAATAATCCCAATCAGGGTATAAAATATAGCGTTATGAAACGCGTAAACATATAATACAGGACTCTCTGTCAATAGACTGTAATGAAAAAGTAACTAACCCAACATTCTATTTCACGCTGGTTGGTTCTAATCAATGTGACACGTCCGGTAGTAAATTGAAGAGAGGTATTTCATGTCCCGATAATACCCACATAAACTGACATCATCGCGGTCCGATCACGAGGCTCAAAACATAATTGACATACGTCATCAAAGTGTCGACTGAACTGTTGGTAATTAAAAAAAAAAACCTTTCATTTCTTAACACCTTTTTTATCTTTGACGTTAAGGGTTATGATATAAAGTTTTAAAACTAAAAATTATGCATCTTGGTGTTTTTTATGTTTCTGTGTACATTTTAGGTATACGAGTATATAGGAGTTCAATAATTATTTACTTTTAGGATTAAGCAAAGTTACTTAATGAAGAAACTAATAATAGTAATTGTATGTTATTGATAAGACTACCATCAGTAATAACTAAACACTAACATAATAAAGGGACACAAACAAGTTCAGCAGCTGTTGCATGGTAGTCGCACTGCGTCTGCAATTGGCCTAGATGGAGCGCGGAGGTGGCGTCGCGACGCGGGGAGGTATTAGGTGCATTGTATCTGTCCGTCGAGACGTCTGCTAAGCAATTATCACTT
Source organism: Homalodisca vitripennis (assembly GCF_021130785.1). Lineage (NCBI taxonomy): Eukaryota > Metazoa > Arthropoda > Insecta > Hemiptera > Cicadellidae > Homalodisca > Homalodisca vitripennis. Next base: position 43,986,480 of record NC_060211.1, on the reverse strand, counting down.
GTCTTTCACAGAAGATTTTTAAATTTAATAAACTTTAATGGTATAATAGATTGTTCTGGTGGGAGATGTAAAACGATGATTTCTAATTAGTTAAAGAATGAAACGTTTTATATGTGCTTATTTTACGAAAAGTCAAGGCTTTTAATCAATATAAACTATAACTATGGATTGTATTGGCAATTTTCAGGAAATGCATGCGTAATGATTGTACAAATTATAACCGTTACTTAACCACACAAAATATCAAACTAACAAACTACAGAAGGAGAGCCGGTTGCTAAAGGGCCTATGCCTTCCACAGCATTAACTGATCTTGGCAGTAACGCTGATCGTTGATTTCTAAAATATCGTACTTTGATTGTCCGTGGTACATTGCTCTTAAGACGTCAGCTAGAGGGCCAGTGGCACGTTGACGTAGGATGAACAGTTTTGCGCTCCAATTATAATGATATAACCGAATCAAACATCGACGAAAATGGCTGCTGCTTGGATGGGTGAGCACTGAGCGATTCTGTCATTGCATGGCGTCCCTAAATATATGGTTATAATATATATATATATATATATATATATATATATATATATATATATATAAAAGCTTGTTAGTTTTTACTGTAAATGTATTCGTTTGATAACATTTAACCGATGAAGGATAATCGATTTTGTATAGTTAGAAAAATTATTTCCTACTTTGTGTTCAACTAATATAGTAAAGGAAATTACTTTATATTTTATAATATTGGGACAATGAAGTTGAACGTGTGATTACTAGCGCAACATAAGTAGTAAAATAGAGCATGAATTTATCCCTTGCATTTTAAATTAATAAATAATAATTTTTAATAAATTGTATAGCCTACCAAATGTATAGACATATAGTCTAACTTGAATGATTCCAACATTTAAAATTCAAAGTTTTGGATTTAATTGACTCTTATCTTGGTCTCTTAGCACTCTTGTTCAACAACGGAATACATCACACCATGTATCAGGATTCGCTGAGCTTTTATGCCAAACTTAACATCTCCAACTCATTTTATTCTCAAGCTATCTTTTGGAAAGACATATATATTTCATTTATTTTATTTTATTTGCATGCTTTATAATAGTATTAACCATTTACAATAAAGCAGTTATTACATATAAAACAATTAACTGTGGGAATTTTCTCCACTCACTTCACTTTATATAATAGTTTTAAATTATGTGATAACATAAAAAAAATATTATAACTAATAACTTTTAACTTATAAGTTAACGAATGAGAATAAATAAATCTATAACAATCCAAAAAAATAATAATAAATGTATCAATGATAACAACAAAAAATGAGTAATAAATATATGAAAGTCAAATAAATAGGAACAAACAATTAATTGGATGGAATATCAAAAAGTTACAAACATAGTTACAATAAAAATTAATTACATTATACATAGCTGATTAGTTAATTTAAACTTCTGAGGCATTTAATTCTAAATACATTTTGTGAGTCAAAAAAGATGTCTGCATCAGACCCTAAGCTCTGTATGAAATTGTACGACCTCATCACCCGGTAGAGTGGCAAGGAAGCATGAGCCGTCGTGCGGCAGAATGGAACCGAGAACAGAAGGTTGCTCCTACTGTTGAATGAAGGTACGCGATAAGATAAGACGGCCAGGCTAGCAGAATCGTCTACCACGCCTCGCACCAGCTTGTACAGGAACATCAGACTAGCTACCTTCCTCCTCAATTTAAGACTCCCGAACCCAAACAACTCCAGCAACTCGTCATATGGAACTGCGTACGTAAAAATGTTAAAGCATTTGAAAAATAAATACCTTAAAAATCGTTTTTGAATTTTTTTCTAACATATCTTGATATGTAGTGTGAATAGGATTCCAAATAATGATATTGTTTTCTAGCCTCGACCTGACCAATGAATAATACAGCATTATCAGAGTTTCTACATTTTTAAAATTGAAACTTTGTCTAATAACAAACCCCATAATTCTACTAGCTGCTGAAGCACACGCACCTACATGACAGGTAAAAGATAAAGTAAAGTCTATATAAATTCCTAAATCTTTAATTTTCTCATTCACTCTAGATACTAGTACTCCATTCAAAAAATAATCATTTTCTATGTAATTACTAGATCTTCTGAAAGTCATTACCTGACATTTTGATGCGTTAAAAGACATTTTGTTTACAATACTCCATCTAAAAACGTTATTAAGATCGGCTTGCAGCTCGTCAGCGTCCGAATGTGAACTTATTTGCTTAAATATTTTTAAATCGTCCGCGAACAAAAGAGTATTAGAAGAGAATATACAATTACTTATATCATTTATTAATATAGTGAACAGGCAAGGCCCTAAATTTGAACCTTGAGGAACTCCTGATTGAACATTAAAGGTTGATGAGCTGAAACCATTATAAAAAACAAATTGTTTCCTATCAACAATGTAAGAAACAAAATTTAAAAAACCTTATGATAAGCCATAAAATGCAGCTTCTGCAATAAAATCTGATGATCAACTTTATCAAAAAGCTTTGGCCAGGTCGAGAAACAAAGAATCAGTTTGAGCTCCTGAGTCTAGCCCCGAGGAGATATATCCTGTAAAATTTAACAAATTTGTGCTAACCGACCTCCCCGGAACAAATCAATGTTGTGCTAGAGAAATGTATTTTTTAAAGTGATTAAATAGAGATTAAAACATAAAAATCAACACACATAAAACAAGTTTGCATACTCTGGATGATAAAAGAGAAATTGTGGCAACCCACTGAAACAAATTCTATGTTTGGTCAAAGAACACTACAAAACTCTTGTCTATGTAGTAACTAATTTTGAAATAAAATTTAAATTTTATATATTAAAATGTTTTTAAATACCTTTCTTAATGATACATTAACATGTATCCAGTTTTCTGTGTATGAGTTCTGTGATATAATGGTCAGTATTATTGCCCAGCTAATGGGAGATCCGATTTCGTGTCTAGGGGAATGAGTACTTTTTGTTCATCAACGTTTCTTGAAATATATACTATTTTAAGTACAGTAAGTGTGATGGAGAGTTGTGGGTTCTGTAGAATGAAATTTGACCCCACCCAGTGGTTTATTGAAAAGTTCAATATGAAGAAATGGTCGGATGTGAAGCTGTTTAATAGATTTTTTCTTGCACTTCACCTTATCTTGCCTAAAACGGGGTAGGGTCTATAATACTTATATGTCTTAATATGCCGCCTGTTGATTTCCCATATCACTGTAATCAGTTTGTTTATACCTTCGTGCATTCTGCTGTTTCGTTGACGTCCTTAGGACCAATGTAAATACCTGTAATTTGATAACGATCAGCCAAATACAAAGGAGTGAATATTATGAAATTCACATAACTCGTCAGTACTTATAGGTCTAAAAAAATGATGCTTCATGTAAAGTGTTAAGCCAGTTTTCGTTTCGGTCACCTCTTTTTTAAGATATAGTGTTGAATAGACAGACAGACAGAAATAAAACCTTTCCAGCCTATCGGATTAATGTTATACTGTAGTACAGATTAACAGCCTTTGCTTAAGCTAAGCCAATTAAAATAATATTGATACTCTACAATAAAGTCAGAATATATTAATAGAAATCAACAAAAATACAAAACAAGAATACTTCACCCACTTTCTGACATACTTTTTTCACACTTCTAAAAGTGTCATTTAAATTGTTACGATTCATTTTGCAAAAGTCTCAAAAATTGTTATCAATCATTACTAACATTAAAAGCGATATTACAGGTTATAAGTATATTGATTAGCAGATACGGTGATGTTCCAATAATTTCACGTTTTCACTTTACTTTTGAGTTAAGCATTAGCTTGCCTATAATATGTTTTAGAAGATACTCACAGATGTCAGTTTCAAATGAGAATTAATACTGTATGCCTAATTTAAAGATTTATAAATAACAGGTAGTGGTACAAGAACCTTGAATTATTTGTTTAAAGATGTTGTAATTGACCAATACTCTTTAAAATGTTCATGATATGAACTGTACGATTTAAATGTGTAATTTACGAAGCCGTTCTTCTGTCGTCTGATTTGCGCACCCATGAATTTACACAAAATGTCAGACAAAAGAACTATAGAAGGAGAGCCGGAAGCTAGGGGGTCGATTTCTATAATATCGTACTCGATTGTCCGTGGTACATCGCAGTCTTAAGGCGTCAGGGCGAGGGCTAGTAACACGTTGGACGTCAGTTTTGCGCTAACAATTACCACGACATAAACGAATCAAACAACGACAAACATGGCTGTTGCATGGATGGGTGACCATTGAGCGCTCCTGTTCTTGCAAAAATTCCGCCTGCCCGGACAAATATATATTACAAATTTCGCCAAAAAGTTTATAAAATTATAAGTGATACGATTTATTATAAGTGTATTGAATTACAAATACGGTGGGGTTCCGATAGTTTCACTTTTCGGTATACTCAAAAAATGAAATGTTATTTTGAGTTTAGCATTAGCTCTCCTATAATATGTTCCAGAAGAAACTGACACATGTCAGTTTAATGCTCTCCGCCTATTCTGAAAGATTTGTAAGTAACAGGAAGAAATACATTAAGTCTGGATGTTTTGTTTAAAGATCTTGTAATTAACCAAAACTCCTTAAATATATCATAATATAAACCGTTGGAGTGAAATTTGACTATCACGAAGCCGTTTTTTTGTCATCTGATCTGCACAGTTGTGAATTAATACTGCCGCGGGTGCTCTTTGTTTCCGTTTATCATTGAGAGCAACATTTATCTCTGTTCACTTCAAAGAGAGGTTTGCCGCAGCATTGTGAACTGAAAGGCACGAATGCAAATAAATAAAAATCCCTACAGTCATTTTAATAATTACAACAATGCATGAGGATTGTTTTAATGTAACGGCTTAAGGGGTGGGTATTGGTTTAGTATTTTCTATTTTATAAAGTGTACAATTGATTTCTTTTTGAGATTATTTAATCAATACTTTAGGATTATTATAACGTTTCTGTTTTTCTTTTAGAATACATAATTACGTCAAGTTATTTTACAAAATTACATTACAACTATAAGATATTTACTAATCAGAGATTTATTAGTGATATATAAAACTTATATCGTTGTGCGAATTGTATAAATATATGTACACAATTGTATTTATATATTTATATCTTGTCCTAACAAAAAAAAAACAATTGTACAAATATTTAATTTTATTTATTTATTTATTTTTTTAATTAAATATTTGATAGTGATAAAAATCCACTCTTTTAGCCTATAACAGAAAAACTTTATAAAATTTTAATTAACTTAACAAGGTATTTATAACTCATGATATTCTATTTATAATATTTAACAGATTTATCAGACAGACAACTGAAGTATCGTTCCACCTAATTCTGTCAGTGTAAGAGGGAACACATACTTATACTTAGGAATGACGGGAAGAATTATGTCAACCAGTCAATTTAGAGAAGGAAGTCCCATGTGATCAGGGTTGGTCTTGCTGTCTCCCTTCGTTTACTTCATTCCTCTATTTCATCTTTTTTATTTCAAAATACAACTTTCGGGAACCAGACTTAACTGTATTGTATATAAAAAACTATTAGTACCACTAAAATGTGCTTTGTACATATGTATATAAATTTAAAATTTAAAAAGCCAAGCAGAAGTTTTTGAATTCTGGAAATATTTTTATATTTATTAAATTTATTGCAAAAACGCCATAAACAGTTCTTTTCTTTTCAAACCAAGCGGATTATTTTCCTGTTACTCTTTAAAAATTACTTTGATCACATAATAAAACCACTTGATCCAATAAGGCCAATATATAAATATATATAAACACATACACACACATACGCAGTGTTAATTCAAAGTATGTATACACTCTCTGTTTAGTTTTTGATTTATAAAGATGGAGGATGATGAAAACCAGAATATAAGTTAAAAATCAAATAATAATAAAGCGTTAGGACATGCATGTGCTATTGTATATGTGTACAGTGGTAAATGTCGGGAAAAATCATGTTTCCTATACAACCTTCACAACCTTCAAACAAATAGTGAGATATGGATTTTCTTAAGTTTTAATTTATAAAATTATTTTCTCTCCATATTAATAGCCAGATTGTTTCGCTTTTCCATGTAATTGTCGTATCTGAATCATTGATGATGATCGACTGTTTGGCGGACAAATTTTTTCTAATTTAACAAATCTATTAAATTATGTCTCAACTCAAAAATTCGCATCATAAGTTTATTTTTGATCACGCCAGGGTAGGTCGTTGTAATTACTTTACAAATATTGGAGCGCCTGGGGGGGTTGACCTCGGATTAATATTACAGTGTATGAATATATATGATCGATATGAAATTTTGTTTTTAAACTATAAATTGTAATGTTTAGACAAATTATAATTAAAATTTAATTTTAGAGCATATAGTTTTACTGTAAATATAATTTTTTAAATTTATATATAATATTTCACCTTAGTATATACAGGGAAACGTGTAGTAAAGATACCAGTGTATATCCCACGTTGTGTTTGGGATAAAAATGTTATAGTCTTTTAAGATATCGATATCTTTGTGTTATTGACGACATTGATGGATGTAGAGTATTAAATATATTCTCGAGTTAAGGTAAATAGAAAATATTTTTATCTTAAATTTTATATAAAAACCGATATCAAAATATAAATAATAAATTATTTATACATGCTTTAGTGGGTAGTAATACTACTTATGCGTTTTTAAATTGAGGAAAAATTTAAAACTAGGTGCAGGAGGAAACATTAATGGATACAGGATTCAACATACATTCTCGAGGCAAGGTTTAAAAGAAAATGTTTTCAAAGAAAAGATTAAAATAAAATCTATATCAAAATGTAAAGAATATATTCTTTATACATGCAAAGTTGTAATACTACTTTGTTTTCATAAACTAATGATAAAATAAGTTTGCAAGACATTTTGAGGAATGAATTGGTTTACACGATAAAGCAGAATTATTGAAAATGTCAATGAATACTCCAATAAAATATTTCAAACGGATGTTGCATGTGATTTGGGTTTAAATTCAACTCAACAAAAACTAAATATTTGAATACGTTCACGTTCAGTTATTTCATAAAAGAAACTGCCAAAAATTCAAGTAGTTTTTTTTGTAATTACCTTCTACATCTGATGCATCATTTAAGCACTTGAACAGAGTGTACCTGCAAATCCAGATATGGTTAGGAAATGACGTATTTATTGAAAATTGGAGATGCTAGTATTCCAATAACATCTTAATAACAATAAATCAATTATCTGCTGTGAATAATCTATTGCGTTATGTTGCCATTATAAAAAGGGATGTGCAGCTGCATAAGGATGCCAGAGAGTTGGTTTATACTAAAGTGTTGCATGTTATACAATGCAGCTAAAATAGTTACTATTGGGGGGGGGGGGTGGGGGGGGGGGGGGGTGGGGGGGGGGGGGGGTGGGGGGGGGGGGGGGTGGGGGGGGGGGGGGGTGGGGGGGGGGGGGGGTGGGGGGGCTCCTAACATAGTATCTATCGTTAATGGATAAACATTCCAGTGGGACTCATTAAGATTGCATGCATTCACGTTTAAGTCAAGGTTGCCTTTATAATGGAAAGTGAAATTGAAATGGTTCAAATTATTATGAATTAGATGAAAGAAGCATTTTAGTGTATTATTCAATGATTATTTTCTTTAACGTAATTCGATACAATTTGAAAACTGTTAGACGGATATCTTAACAGAATAACTATTTAAGGGTCCCTGACTGTGAGTATGAGGTAGTCAAATGACTCATATTATAATCGAATTTGACCGTACTAAGTTACATGTAAATGATCAAGTTTTCACTTAGGTCAACATCTAGGCGATGTTAGTTAGTAAACGCAGTTTTCTAACGTTCATTTTAAAAGAATGTTATTGTTAGTACTAAGCCTAGTTGAGAGCGACACGACCCTTGACGAGTTTGTAATTAAAAACGTGACCAATTTCCTTAAAGGGCTTAAAAATTATTTCCAGCCGTTCATAAAATATCTTGAATTTAAAATGTAAGCATTTAAACTAATATTTCGTTCCTTTTTACTAGTCTAACACATTTAGTACATAGCAAATTATCCTAATCAGAAACCAATATTATTGACAAGGCGGCGTAGTGCGCCCTGCCTCCTGTGACAGCTGTGGCTGTTGTTTAATTATCTACGCGTCAAAGCGGACTGTAACAGCTGATTACAGAATAGGGTACAACACTAAATTAAAGAGCAGACAAAGAGCTATTGTAGTTTATAACTTTAACGGAAGTTTTGTCTGTTATGTTCAAATCATCGATTATCCTCTTCAAACACATAATGTACAATATTGTAATTTAATATTTAAAAATTAATTAATTTATAATATGTATGGTTTGTACTCTACACTTAAGCAATATTGAGTAATTTGCATTTATTCTTCTGTATAACAAAAAAATTCTAATTTTGGACATACATATATAAATTTTACTACTTGGATCTCTAAAAATGCCAAAATACATTTTATGGGGATTGAAGTGTTAATTTAAAGGTGCATAGATGCAATATAATTTAAATAAATAATATTTTAACATTTGAATATACGAAGGATTTTATGCAGATTGATGAAACAGGAAAACTATATTAAAGGTAAACATAAAACTAGTTATATTGCCCTCAAACTATACTTACTATAAGAAATAATAATAGTGTTATTATTTCCAAGAATTGAGGAAATTGCATACGTACTGTTTGAAATTAAAAATTTAAATTTAATTAATTAATGAATTATAAAGTTACCATTTGAAATATTATCAAATACCAAACTTAATTAGAATTTTAGTGAGAAATCATAGTTTTAAACAGTTGTGTGTGTTAAACTATATTGTGGAATAAATAGAATTAAATAGGAGCCATCCACTGTTTTGCATTCGATTTTATCTAGAAGCAAATATACATCATAGGCATGTCCTTTTTAAATGGCATAATAAGCACTCTTGAACATAAAATATTGTCACTGAAAGCTATTCCAATTCTTTGATCTAATCCAGAATAATTGGACAGTGCTTTAATGAGAACAGATGAAATACACAATATTTCTGTAACGTTCCTTAACATTTGAGTGAATAAATTAACACTTGAAATATTATAGCACTGGGTGGAGTAGAAAATAGACATTAAACAATAGACAATGCTCTTTATTCATAAAAATCATGTTTTAAGCAATAAAGGAATAATGTAATTAGTATACATTACTTCTTGGTTCTTAATTTTAAAAATTGTGAAAAGTGTGTTCCCCAGGAATTCCTGAGTGGTGTAGAAGGGCCACTGAGGAAACTAAACTGTAAGTGATTTCTTCAAATGTTCTGCTGAGGTTTTCTGAAGGGGGTTTGAGAGGGGTTTGAACTAGACAGCTACATTGTATGATGGTTTATTTTCGTACAAAACTAGTTGTTGTGCTGTGAGATCAAAGTGGTGTCTATTTATCGTGTTGTAACAGTATGGTATCGAGTCCTACTCTGCCCTGTTGTAACGTAAAGTAGAATAGTTTGGAGTACGTAGAGAGATCTTACTGTTAGTATTATCTATCTAGAATAAGGCGTAGGTACTTTGATCTTAAGTGAGATTTAGCTCTAATGGAAATTATTTTTGCTAAATGCAATATGAAAAAGTTATTATCAGTAAATGTTTTTGGAGAGTGAAAACCTTTTTATAAATAATATTAACATTAAATATTTGTATTAATTTCACCGCTAATTCTCATGTTATCACAAAAATTGCAAAAACGTCTGTGGCGAAACATATGATCGAAAATAGGGGTTATTCTCTTCATAACAGAATTGGGAAGGTGAAATTAATTTTCTTGATTAAACGGTACGTTTCAGGCCACAGCGTTTTCATATTTGTACCAAATTTGAGAAAAGTTGATGAGCAATCAAATCGTTATTATTTTTGAATTACTTCCCGTCATCGGAATTGTTTTACCAAAATATTCTGAAATAATCGTAAAAATTAAAAAAATTAAATAATAATAATAATCTTTAATAAAAATAATGCTTTTGGGGTTTTTCCTTACCGAACACCCTTTAACAACAAAGTTTCAAATTTGGACTGCTCTAAGAGGTCATATTCCTGTAATGTCTTGCGAATGTTTTTGTTAGAAACTTTGTAGTACATACGTGCGTTTAAATATTTTTATGCTTATTTTCACAAAGTATTAAGTTATGTGCTTGACGCCAATTCATATTTTACATAAAGTTTTACTTGGTCTTTTGAAAAAATATCCTTATTTACAGACCCTCAAGTATACTTGACAGTATTTGCGAATCTAGGCCCAAACTTTAATGGTTATAAGGTCTTAATGTGGATGAGAATTGATATCAGGCATCACTCTGACAAGTAACACTTACTGGGTGAAGTTCTATTCAACCTTCTCGTACCAACACGTCTGGAACCTTATGAACGTTAAGGGAACCTTATAAATCTTTTACCAGGATGAAAAGATATTTTTAGTCAAGCATAATGATAAGAAATATACTCTTCTCCAACCGCCATCACAATTAGCTTCGTTAGATCAGACATTCAGGAATTTCATCAAGGGCCTAATCAGGGATCTTCATCTGATTGTTATTGAAGTTAAATTATGTTTATGGGTACCCAAAATCAGGTATTTGTTTAAAGTTTGTTACTGAAGATAGTGATTGGAAAAGATAACGGGGCTTTAACATTTGCCATACTAACAATAGGTTACAAAAAAGAAAAATATTTCTCGGTGATTGGAATCTATTCCCTTTTTCAGATGCAAAAATCTGAAGACATAGGGTCAAGCAAACACAAAACCAAAAGCCAATTAATGTGGGACAATGATTCGACAGAGTCTAACCTTACAACAGAATAAGTTGTACCTCACATAAACAAGCTTAGTCTGCAAGTCCAGACTGGTAATAATGATCCAGAATAATATCACTGCATAGAACCTGGTGCACTACACAACACATGCTGCACGTACCAGAGGAGGTGAGATACTAGGGAGAAAATAGAGACCGACAGTTCCTGTTGTATCGAGAACAGGCAAGCAGTGGCCGAGAGGGGAGAGGTTAATTGTGTTTTTAGTAACATATGATTATGGCAAGAGTCCGAAACAAAGACTAGAGTTATAAATTGTTAAACATCCTGTCTATGTAACCCATTCCTTCTTGTTATCTCATGACCGAAAGCTTGAACTTAAAGATGTACTTGGAAACATCGTCCGAAACTGTTACCTTGACAATATTTTCATCACTGATTTGCATTGCAATAATTAGTTAAATTTAAAACTATTCTCTTATAGTTACTTTTTAACGTGGTAAAATATTTAGAGCGATATAAAAATGTTTAGAATGAGTAAACAGGTTTTAGTATCGTAAAGTCACGATAACACTGTTTGATAAAATAATGCACTCGTGACAACAATACACCCAATTTCAATAGGTACTCTTTTCACTGGAGTACAAAGGCGAGAGTCAATAAGGATCTTGGTTGACAGCGAGTGCTGACGTTGGACACATACGAACTGCTTTCTTTCAGCACAGAAGCCGACTGGGACAATAAACATTACACCTGGAGCGCTGACATGACTGGAGAGTGCTGCATCAACTGGCGTTAGCCTCTCTTATTGTTCGTTTGCTCTGAAGCGCCACTATAAAAATATATATATTTATGATATTAACATGTTTTGTATTGTATCCAAAATTTACAAAGATGATTTAGTGAAGCGATTCGTTGGTCTTTCAGTATAGTTTGGTATTCGTAAGCCACCTATGTTACAACTCTAGTTTGAGCTGTCTTATTGGCTGACTAATTTTTTGGAATGTCATGTAAATTCGATATGTCAGATAGCGATTTGAATGAAAGGCTAACTGACATGGTAGCTATTACCGATACCAACCTTTTACATTAGTACGAGCTAATTGTACATATTAATCTTAAAATCTAACGGATAAATCTTTTGATAACGAACTTTAAGCCTCAGAAATCGATTGCTCTAGTCTTCTAGTTCAAAAATAGTATTATTTTTACTATTTAGAAAGTTTGTTTAATGTACCTGGGTATACAAGTAACTGTAATTGACAGCAGTATAGACTTAGAACATTCAAATATTTGGAAAACAGTGTCTGTCGATAAAATATAAGATATTCTAATTGAATTACTGGGTATATTTTTCCTTAAAGACTTTAAGATAAGGATTTTGGGTTTCAGAAATTAAATGGCCTAGTCCTTTATAAAATAAAAGTCCTTATTTAGTAAAACGGCTATTTAGAAAAACATAATCCCTGGGGATAGTGGCACTTATGTTTTTTAAATAAAACGCAAGGGTGGATTTTTGTAAATAGGGGTCAAGTGGAAATATAAACATTGTTAATTAAAAAATAATAATATACTAAAAAAACAACATAAATAATCCGTATATTAAATTGAAAACACAACATATTTATAAAAAAATAATATACATATTAAACTAATAAATAGGAGCCTTCTAGTTATATTTCTTGTTGCCAGGACAAATCCAAGACCTTCCTAGGCAGTTATCGTAGACCGAACTTGTGATGTAAAATGATAATAACCTACATAGCTGATTAGTGATGTGAAGCTAATATAATATTAGATCAATCCAAAAATGGCTATGGTGGGAAAAACTGATTCAATGCGAATATTGAGTTAAGCAGCATTTCACCTTCCTCTAAAGCAGCGTCTGTAATCTGACACTGTCACAGGTTTGATTCCTGAACTTTGTGGAGTCCAGGTCGTATGAGGAGGAAAAAAAGTCGGCGACGAAGAAGTTCGCATAGTTTCGTCATCAGAGACATCTAGACGACAAAAGACGTTTGTCTGGTTTACCCAGAAGCCATCCAGTGCAATCTATCCGTCATTAATACATGAAGTGATGTTAAATCAAATGAATATTCATTAAATTTTATGTCTATGAAATATATTTTTGAAATTTATCAATTTTAGTTATATAAAACAACCAGTTACGTTAATATGAAATGCTTTTCATTTATTCCAAAACAAAATGCGTGTTATTTTCACTAAAATGTGGGTAGAAAATGTGAAATACTAGTTTCTTGGTGGTATTTAGGTTGGCAACAAAATATAAACTCAGCTTCCTTTCAATGATTTATAAAAAAACCAAACCAAACTCTTTAGTATAATCTCCAGGACATATGAGTTGAACATTGCGTCGCTGTCCACCGTAAATAAAATAAAGCAGTTCGTATGCGTCCAGGGCGTCAAAAGTGAGACTCTCTGCTTCCCTCCTCACTGCGTGCCTATACTGGATTGATTTTAGAATTCTCTCTGAACCATAGAGCACCCATATATCCTGGAGTCAAGAGTGTTGGCGTAGGAAACAGTTTTCGTTCATAAACAGTGAAACGCGATTAATAATATATTTGGTTTATTTATTTACCGACTTTTGTTACTGCTAGTTCATTATATTTGTACTTGTAACGATAAGATGCCACTCTTTGAATTTGTAAATAGCATACAATTTTACTAACATACTTAGTTTTAAATAAATGAATTTACTATCAATTTGAACAAAGTGAAACATTTAAATTATAGTAAACATAAAACTTTACTCAAGGGTATTTTTTAATGTTTTATACCAATAAAAGACAAGCACCAATCTATATTGACCTTTTACCACGAAAGAAGATATCGTGCCAATATAGTGAAGCTCGCAGCCTGTAAAATATTGCAAAATGTATTATTGTTGGCTGATTGTTTACACCCAACAAAGAACAGTTCCACAACCCCTCCAACTCATCTGTTCAGGTGGATATGTATTACTAGCAGTGAAGGTTTAACATCTGTTAAGCAATTTTCGCTTCCCATAGTAAAGTCGGACTATCCCAAGAATGTATTTGTGTTATCAAATGATTTTTTATGGCTCTACAATAACTAAAGGTCGATAAAACGAAAAATTATATCCTATACTTGTTCCCTTTGTTTGTGTTCAAGACGTTTTCAACAATAACATTTTACAGATAAACAGGATGGCCAAGTTAAACAAACAACGTGCGAAAGAATAAATAAATGATACTTGTTATGGAAAACTTAAGTTATTTTTTAAAACTACTGTAGTTAAATCAAAAGAACAATAACAACGTCATATAGTATTTAAGCACTATTAAATGTTTTGAAGTACGTTTATTACTACAATCAGAAGACATAAATGTTACTTCATGACTGCCTGTACGTCCCTAAGGGTTTAATTACATTTTACGATCAACTGTCAAAAAACGGTCAGCCTTATGTAACAACAGGTTTACTGGTACTTTACTGCGAGTGTGTTGGTGGCACTGCAATAACTATGTTTCTTTCCTAAATAACACATAAAATATAAACACCTATTTCGTCTTTTACTACCCATTGAAGGTTTCTTTTACTTTATTTTATACCAGTAATAATCAGTAATAATATTCTAAAATTTAAGAGACTACTATTAAATAATTTCCTATTTTTAACTATAGAAGTTTTATTATAATTTTTTTGGAATTTAAAATCCAATGGTTCATCAAATAATCTTTATTACCAGTGTTCAATATTATTTAACACTTATTAAAAAAGGAAATCCTTAAGAATAGATTTATGACAAATTTAATGTATAAAATTTAAATTTTCAATATTTAGATGATACTCAATTAATAGGCATTAGACAAATTTTAATTCTACATGTATGTATGCGGAAATTGAAAGGTAGTAGCAAAAAAAAAGGAATAAAAAAATAGAGCACACTTTAAAGATTGAAATTCACACTTTTCCTCAATGTAATAACCCTGATTAATAAGGATAATAAACATGGAAAAACCAATAAAAAATATGTGGCAGTGACCTTAACACACTCTAACTAAGTTAAACAACATTCAATCTTTTACGTCAAGAACTCAATCAACACCTGACCGGTGTACTAAAAGCATAAAGTCAAGCCCAAGCGATGTCAGTGCACAGAACCAAGAGCAAAGAACCACTCATCACACACGTACCAGAGAAGGTAGATTACTGGAGATCTTTTCAAATCATCCATCGCCACTAACAGTCTTTAAATAAAGGAATGAAGGATTTCCTTAATTCTTAATACATCTAGAACAAATGAACCCCGGACCTTGTCAGTAAGTATGAACTTGAGATTTATCTGTTACTAAAATATACATTATGATAAAATACTTCAGATTCATTTGGCACGTTGTATTCATTAAACCAGTGTAATATATATACTCAGAAATAAGCAATTCTTTATTAACAGACAGAATAACACTTTATATAAAATAATAAAGCTTTTTAAAACTTTTGATATAGTTTTTATTTCGTACGATGTACATTTCAATTTTCAAGAATTCATTTTGGAATTTGAAATGAACATCGTACGAAATAAAAAAAAAACTATATCAAAAGTGTTAAAAATGTTTTTTAATATACATAATTTTATCAATCACTTTTTGAGGCTACATCTCAAATAAGAATAACACTGAAAAATAGCGTCACGATAATATATAATGGTTAATTACATTAGATGATTCAAAATGACCTAATTAAATTATGTATAACAAGGTCAGACTAATTAAAGTAGCACTTTTTTAATGCTAAAATAAACAAAAGCTTATAAAGGTGGCTTTTCATCTGAGATTAAACTAGTCTGACCAGAGCACTAAACAAAGTTCCTGATACTGTAATAAGCCGCTGTACCAAAGAAACGTATAGCAACGTATTTCCTAAAATTTTGTTTAAACTAATATAAAAATCAACGAGATTCTAATTGGCGTTTACACTCGCTTAGTAGCAGGCGTCTTAACTTTTTAGACAATACTAGTGGAAAAAGATAAAATTTTATAAGGAATTCTTTCCGTGCTTTAAAATCCAACCGTTCCTTTATAGTAAATCATGTTGGTACTTTTAAAAACTAGTCTAAAAGCAGAAAAACTTTTCACTCATAGAGCTGGCAAAATTATGTTTCTTTCCGCATGTTTATCTGTTTGCACGACATGTCGGAAACGAAGTAACCTACAGACTTGAAATTGTGTATGAGGCTTGATTTTTATATGGCGAACACTGCATTCCAAGATGGTGTATGTCACTCCATTGGATTTGACTGAGCGTTAGTGAACCTTTTTACATTAGTCTTATGTTTAACCAAGATAGCAACGAGAAAATAGCAGAATAAATAATTTTGTAAACAACTCAATAAACTCATAAGAGATATGACATAAAACATATAACTTATTAACCATTGTAGCCTAATTATCCCAAAACAAACAAATTATTTTATAATGACTCGTCATACAAAGTTTTTTTTAAAGATTCAATACCTTAATGAAACCCAAGTTAATTAAAAAAAAGGAATGTATCATGAAGTAAGATATGTCAAAAACATTTCATATCTGGAGCAGTTTTGTTTTTTTTCGTGGAAAAAAACTGTTTACCGTCTACATTCTAATCTATCACAATGTACTCAATTGTATCCTAGAAAGATCTTAGCTCATAAAACTCGAAGTAATACATGTTATTATGTAGAGTAATAATAATAAATGTATTGCAATTTTTCACAATTTTACATGTTTTAATTGCATTTCTATCCCAATTATCAAAGCATACTAAATTAATAAGAACCCAAATCTAAGCAAACACTTAACCAAACTTACATTACATACATTTCTTTTTGTGTACAGTCACACTATTTCAGATCCAGCATCTTTCAAAAATTTCATGGTTGATAACTGAACATAATTTTCATTCATAAATCACCACAATCAATTTTAATGTTGTTGAAACAATATTCTAAGTCTCCACACTCCAGATATACAATTTGATAGATTTAGTTTCAATATCAGCTGTAATCCACTAAGTGACTATGAAGTGTAGTGGGCAAAATTAAGGAAAATGAGACAGAACTCCTTGGTGAACTCCTTTGGCAGTTCCACACCGTTAAAATTATATGCCTAGCCGCGCATGCCTAGGAGTTTCCTGCTAGTGTGTTTGCCAAATACAGACGGATAGTGATAAAAAACGTCAATGGCTACGAAGCTGACATTTTAAGGTGGTTATTCACATAAATTATAAAACTGGCATTTGCTTTCGTATTAAACACTATCCTATAACAAGGTGTGTACCAGCCAAAACATGGCCTTTATATGAAAATTGCCAAAGGAAAAGTAAAAAAGGTGTATCTATAAAAACGCTTTCCACTGCATTGATTGCATTTTTTGCTAAGTAATAAACGTGTGATGGTATTAAAAAGGAATATATCATTGTGTAATATGCAATTTAATTAAAGCTACATTATGTTATACCACACAAAATAAATATGTATTTAGATTTGTATCACTGTTTATCACATGTAGCCAAAAGCTAATAGTAAAACGGCGTTGTAAAATAATTGCATATCTTGTATGATACAATGCAGAAAAATATAATTTTACCCTTTTTTTTTTTAAATAATGTTCTATTTTTTAATGTTTTTGTACGTAAGGATATAAAATAAAACAGATTTAAATTTGTAATATGAAATGAATACTTTAATGTTAATCTGTATTGGAGTTTTTTCCATTTTTAAATTTATTTAAGGTCACTGGTATGTTTAACAAAGAGTTGTTTACCGTAACTTAAAAAGACATTATCATTTGTATTATTTTAACATCAACTACATTAACGACCAAAAGTAAATAGTTAGCACTTATAACAATTATTTACATTAAAATATCCACCATTATATAAAATCTTTTATTTATTCACGCAAATTCTAAAAGTGTATTATTTTATTACGGAATATTTAAGAACACAAACGGCAATTAGGAAGAGCTAAAAGAAATCTTACTGTAACTTTTAACGATGTAATTGGACGAAATGAGTCGTATATCTTTACGAGAATTTAAATTAGTGGTTTCATAAAAATGTTACTGCGTGCTTTGTAATGCGCCTATCGCGCTCTCTCTGGTGAAAGCTTGTCAAGTTTACAGTCACTTTACAGCCATCTGGTGCTGTGACAATCTTGTTTTGCCCTTGGTTCTGTTTTTTAAAAGCAATTAATGACTTGTAATATCTGATAGTTTTCTTGTAATGCACAAGATCAAGTCTTGTAGAATTTTTTTCTGTTACGCGATAGGCATAATCTCGTTTCGTGACAGGACTGTTTTCTTTAGTTTGCATTACTATTTAAGTAAAAACAGATTTACGGAGAGAAAGAAATGCTAACGGAATTTGACTAGTTGGTGATGTACCACCACCGGAGTTACTTTCCTAATATGTTATATTATAAAGTATAATACGTTCCAGTCTGATAACACATCTAACGGAAGTTTCAAAAGTCAGCTCTCACTTGTATTAAGAAACAGTTTAGAATTTTCTAATCTTCTTTGGGGATGTGTAATAGAAATTACTTGTGCACTTTTCTACAATAATACTAAATTTAACCATAATTGCCTTAACGTCAGCGAAGCCTATCATATTAGCGGCTGAGAAAGTTCCATTTCTGTCTGCTTGCCTGAAAGCATGATGTTTTCAGAGCAAACATAGGCTTAACATTTTACATCAGTTTAATTTCTATAAAAACAACATAGGATCTGGCTGAGCGCTAGCGAATATTGTTATGTTTGTCTTATGAGTAATCAAGATAGCAACAAACAATTCCAAAATTAAATAAAGTCTTAACATGTGACATAGTAACAAATGAAGCCTAAAGAAATAAACTATAGACTTGAAATGGTGTAAGCAACCTCAGTAAAGCCTGTTACAAAACACGTGGTGTACAGTACTTCTACCAAATCATCTACCACCACAAAAAAGATATGCTCAAACAACATGAGGAGGTCCACGGAGATCATGAAACCTTTGAAGTAGAGTTTCATTGTCACTATAATTTGTGACGGTCACTAGTAGTGAAGGGAGGAAGAAAAGAAGGCGGTTTGAGATGACGACAGATATTAATGCTGTTTTTCTTAGTTAATGGTAGTTGGCCTCCTTAGTCCCCTGAATTGTCTGAGTCTTTCAGTTATCATAACAAGCTTCACAATCCTGACAACGATGGCCCATTGTGGCACATGCTGTGTTATAGGTTATTGAATCCACCATTGTTAATAACGATACGTCTCTATTGTTTAATGCGTATATACGTATAATACGTTTTATACGTAATACGACAATTAAATGATAATTCTGTGGTGTATTATAGTGCAAAGTAGTTTTTAGCTATGTATCAGCTACATCTCTAATAGTATTTATTACCTGATATTCTTATTTGGTCAAAATCATAAATCACTTAACAAAATAATATGTAAATTTTGGGATAACAAAAATAGTTCCAACTCGAATTGAATTCTACTATTAAGTACTCGCCAAATGTTTCTTAACATCGTGTCGATTGGTGCTCGTCTGAGCGATAACTGATAGAAAGGTCCTAGAGACTTGAAACTTGGTGTATAGGTTCTTCTTGGTTCAAGGAAGAATATGATTGATTTTTAAGGTTTAAAATGATAAAGGGCAGCTCATTTGAAAGTAATTATTTAAAGGAAATGCCATGTCACACTTCCGTGGTTTCGTTCGCTTCTCCGGTGTATTGGTTTATTTAATTCATGGATTAATGAGAAAGCTTTAATGAGTTTGAGAAAATAAAGATACAAAAAAATGTGACAAGTGGTAGCAACTTAATGTCATTATAGAGGATTGCTAATTAGATTAATACAGCTTGTATAAATTCTGATGCACGGTGTATAGATGTATAGATTCTCTTTGTATAGAGTATGTTTACGTTTATCGTAGGACGCTGTGTACATAAGTAAGAAGTGGAGCGCAACTCGACAGATATCGTTCCCATCGCACTTCAGCTCAGTTTGGCAATTCTGTCGTGGGAATTGCTTTTTCCGCAATGTTCTCCCGGTATTTATACCATCAACGGCTCATTGCATGTGGAATTTAACCCGTCCATGGCGATTTTTGAAGATTTAAAACGTTCAAACTACTTTGGAATTTGTTTATTGTATTTAGAGTAGTAATGTATATATGAGCTTGGTAGGCTTGTCGTATACAGCTGGTAGATACAATTTGTTGCTCTGCATATTCTGTCCTTATATTCAACTCTTATGGATCACTGAATTATTCCAATTTATCGGACACTAGTCAAGAGTGGTTGCGTTATTTATTAACGCTTCGAATCACTGTAAACTGGATTGTGAGTAGTCGTATAATTGGCTGAGAAAAGAAGTTTATTTTGAAGTTTAAAATTTTATTCCTTGATTTTATGTATACAAAATGAAAATAAAAATAGTTCATAGACGTACTGGTATAAATATAGTAACAATAATATATTATCAATGATTATACTTCTCTAATAAAAGTTAAATCAAAGGAAAAATATTGAATAACTTTTTGGGTTTTGGGTAATATTTTTCTAAGGTGGTCTAGGACATAGAGTTTACAACGAACGAAACCATGTGTCAATTAATCACCGCAAAATCAGAGTTCCGGATTTTTCAATGGTTTTATGTTTTCTAGCGTAGGTCTTTTGTACATAGATAGTAATTAAAGTATTTCTCTTTGAAAATAGAATACAATAATGACTATGTATAACGTCTTCTTTACACCTCTGGACATACATGAGTTTGTATTAATCATTGTTCACAAATGATTTTGGAACATTTAATTGGCAAAACTTTCATAAAGGAAACAAATAAATGACAATTTCCTTTATTAGAGAGGAGGAGTTCATTGTCGAGCCCTCTCTATCACCCAACCTCATATCACAGTAAATTTGCAATAAGTGAATACAGAAACATGTAAACTGTAAACATACTTATTATATTTTATAATAAAATGTAAACGTAATTAATTAGTTCACATACAATAACTCATGAACTTAATGAATTATTGATGAAAGATAAAGGAAAGAAGCTAACAATGCAAAAGAGGGGGAGATACACTGTCTCACCTCACACACACCGCAAGCACCATCGCTTATCACCCCCTCAGTCCCCCAGTAGTAAGTATCTGACTCCGGCCCTGAAGCACGCACGACCCTCAATACTTCTATTATCATCAGGGCGAAAAGTCTGAACAGTAAACGACGTTTTATTATTTTTGATCTATAAATTGGAATTGATAGTAAAATGGCTCCCCTTGTAGTACGTAGCTTACTAATACCAGAGATAAAATTGAAGTAATAAAGAGCGCTTAGTTGGAATTATTTGTTCCTCTACTTCCAAACGGAGCATGTTTCATAAGTAAGGAAAACTAAAGTTTTATACTTATAGATAGGTTATGACACACATTTTATGTCGGGACTTCAGCAAGCGTTAATTCTTTTTGCCCTCTGTATTCCCTCCTGGACTCCCTCTTCATTTTTGTTTAGACTTGTAAGTACGCTAAGCTATTTTACTTTTGTGGCACAAAAGTGGATAAAAACAAATCTAAAGTGAGGTTAGACTGTTACTAGATGTTTAATATTTCCGATAGGTCTACTATAATCTGTCCTTGCATCTTCAAAGAACACCTAGTTTGTGAATGATGAGTTTAACCAGTTCATCTTCCTCTCAGTGCAGCGGTTGGACTCTGACTCTATCACAGAAATAACTCCTGGAATCTGGAGACATGTTCGTTTGAAGAAATCCAAGAAATCTTTACATTGTTTCGACATCAGGGACACCTAGTTTACAAAATATAGTGTAAACCCACCAATACTGAGCCACGCGCGTTGGTGACGGCATAATCTCCCCAAACAATACAATTTTTGTCACGATTGGTATAAAGTTAGTGGAGCAGTAAGTAAAACAATTACCCACCAATACTGAGGCACGGAGTTAAGGCTCCAAACCGCGAGTGTCTGTTAAATGGCCGTCCTCGCCTTGTGTTCGGAAAATGGCTTTGTTCTAAATGTAAATTTTGTCACTTTTTTACGTGAGTGATGGCTCAGATTTCCATTATTTTAAACAAAATTGTGCACTTTCTCCATCAAGAATTAAAGAATATAAAATATTTATAATTTAACGTTAAGTTTAATTAATAACTTTTATTGCGTTTGATTTGTTGCAATTTCGTTCAAAATTGTCCATTAATATTATTATGGCAAGTTTCTATAGTCTACAATAAATATATAAGCTTTCTTATCACTGCATGATATATTCTTTAGATATTTAATATAGTTTAATATATGTTAGTTTTTTCTTATTTAAACGCATATGTGACAGATACGGCAAAATACAAAATAATTGAATCGGAAAAAGTAAGCGCTCTGTGGTGTAATGGTAGCACATTCACCCGGCAAGTGAGAGATCCGGGTTCGACTCCCGGCGGAGCAAGTACTTTTTGTGATTCAATGTTTATTGAAATTAATATAGTTATCAAATATATCATTAATTCCATAAAAATAAATAAATAATCATTATATACATATATATGAAAATTAAATATATTTAGTGAACTTACTTTCTACAAATAAACCGCTTTTTACAGTTTATTGAGACGTTTTGCTTTATGGACCTACCGCTAATAAATGAGTTGAATAATTTTATTATATTAAAATCATTTTGCATCTGTTAAACATGGCACTGTATTGTAGAACATTCAGCGAAATCTCAATTTCTTTGACAGCTACATTCCGGAGTAACATTATGTTTTCTCATTTAACGTTATCTTGCTCTGATAACACTCTGGCGTGCCTTGGAGTACCCTTTTGCTCTTGTTCTACAACAATAGTCTTCTTTCAGACACTCTATTATCTTAAATTCATTTAATGTTTTCTATATATTACATAATACTAACTAAAATTATGCTGGAAAACATAATATCAACATTAATATTACGAAGTAGTAAATATATAGCTATCGTACAATAAATGGATATATTGTATTATATATGATTGAGTAAAACCCTAGATGATTATTATGATCCTAGATGTAAATTATAATGTGTAAAAGTAAATCAATTGTTTAATCACTGGCTTAGAGGCTTAGAGGCTTAGAGGCTTAATCACTACCAAAGGCTGGGTAGACGGTCTGCTTGCAAAGACAACTTCGCTCAGCGGTCGGTCACTCATTCATGCAGCAGCCAAGCTCAACGTTGATTAATTCGTTTATCGCACTTTAACCGTCGTACCCGCTACACTGCGCCATTCGTAATGTACTTTGTTAAGATAAAAACAAAACAATAATTGAAATAAATTAACATGTGTTTGAACTACTTTGATGACTAAATTCTGTTTTTAATTTATATTTGATTAACTTAAAATATTGTTTAAATGTCTGCTAATACACCTCTTTCATTTATGTGCTTATCACAAGCTTCTTAGGTATTGTCTATTATATAAATGTATGCGAGCTAGGAAACTCGTATCAATAAAAAGTACTTGGAGTGAAGTAGATCAAACAAAATTATTTATATGAATGTTTAACATTATGAACTCATTTAGTTTCATACAATTTATAAATGCGCTAGATAACATGTACAGGCCTGGCTGATGTTTGGATGCAACATTTCAAACCTATCTCTTTCCAGCCTCCAGATACCCTACGGAGGGACGGCAGAAAATCGTACAGAAAAATAGGTTTTCTAATCTCATACAAACAAAAGATTAATTTTACCAGCCTCTTGAGAGATAGGCTTCAATAATACACAGACAAAATCCCGTGGAGGGACATCATCGAATTTTCGTGTCTGTGTATGAATGAAATTTTATAGAGTTTCAAACGTGTAACATGCAAAATTCACATCTGAATTGTTCTGAAGCCATTTGTAGAAAGCAGACTTACAGAAAAGAAATTGTGTCAGCCCTCTTAGTGATAGCAAAATATACAACATTTAAAGTCTATGAATAGTTTAATTCATTCTCCAAATATTTAGCGGAAAGTTATATTTTGTTATATATACATTTTTTATATAAATATCTTGTGAATAAATACTTAGATACAAGGTATGACTATGTGACGTACAGACATGCAGTCAATAAGTTTAACTAACTGTCTCAGCCAGTACCCTATCCAGTACAATGTAATGCATCTTGCTTGGATTGTGGCCAGCGCACATAGAAATGACCACACATTGTATTCAATAAGAGTCTCTAGACTACAGCCAAAACTACTGCTGTATCTCTGAATCTCTAGACGCTATGGTGGGCGGGTCATGGCCTCTTCGTGTGTGGATGCAAAACTCTATGTACAGTTACACAACACAACATATATGTTAGACTACAAATCTCCCTATATAAGTACTATATTTCAATGCACAATATTACAACAAAACTTTATAGTAAACAAGAAAAAGTCATTGCATTTTTTATGTTGTAATTCCAGTAATATATAATGTTTTTAGAAGCAACACTTCAGCTGATATCCAGTACATTTATGAGAATCACGTGAATGATTAGGTCAGCTGATATCCAATAAAGGTTTAAAATTTCGGTTTATTATACGGAAACATAATTTTAAACAGAAATGCATGTATTGTGACTCTGTGGTGTACTTAATATAGATTTTGATTGTAAACACACTGTTTGCCCTGGTAGCAATTAAATTGCGTTATTGGTTAATTTGTACTTAACGTAGTACAGTATAAATTACAGTATTTAAGTACAATTTAATGCAAATTTGCAATCATATAAATTGTAGCCCAATACGGAATACATGTTAAAACCCATCAATTAGTACGTTCTCAATTTCAAAAGTAGAATATTATTTTTTATTTATCTATAAATAGCTTTATTAGTTCAAAATGAACTAAAATGAAGCAAACGCTATACTAAAAATAACTTAACACAATTTATAGTATAATTTAGATTATAAATACATAATATTTTATATTTATATCGCTTGGCCACATGTAATTAATGCATATTATTGTTGAAGGTCAATGATATATAAAAGCATATCGATAACAATTAAATACAGTAGAACTTGTTTAAGTAGATAGAAGCAAGAATCGTAAGATAGAGAACACTAACGATGCTTTCTCAGGAGAAGATACATTACGTCTCGTTCTTAACATTTGTAACTGGGATTTCTTGATTTATCACGTTGGCAAAATATAAGCCCAATCGCTTACAGACCCTCCTCTACTTTGGAAACATTCCTTGGTTCTAACTTTCTCTAGAGCGAGTAGTGTTC
Source organism: Homalodisca vitripennis (assembly GCF_021130785.1). Classification (NCBI taxonomy): domain Eukaryota; kingdom Metazoa; phylum Arthropoda; class Insecta; order Hemiptera; family Cicadellidae; genus Homalodisca; species Homalodisca vitripennis. The sequence continues at coordinate 43,961,322 of NC_060211.1, read as the reverse complement.
CATAACGCGTTTGTAAAGAAAATACTTACAAGTGTATATACATTTATAAAACTAGCAGTTGCCCGCGGCTTCAAACGCAATATCGTAGGTTTTTTTACCTACTTGAGCACTTCTGGTTCGAGTTAATTATATTTCCGACGCTAATTTTGAGTTTGCCTTGTTGACAGGATCAAGAAAATATTAGTCAAGTCAATATCAGTCTTTTTTTTTGTTCCAAAGCTGATTTTTCCTCATTACAGGAGCTAAACACACACACACACACACACACACACACACACACACACACACACACACACACACACACACACACACACACACACACACACACACACACAGATGTGGTATATGTAATTACTCAGAGTAATTATTAAGAAAGTATGATAGACACAATTGTAAATACGATTTATAAAATCGTACGTAAGGCTTAGTCAGAACTTGTCAAGGCACTATTATAAAAATAGTGAACATTTGTAGCAATTTATTAATGTATAAATCTCTGCATGGATCTCATTATATTTAAATTTGGAAGTTTAAAAATGTTTAGATAGGTTTCATAAAAGTCTTTAAATGTGTAGTAAGAGTTAAACTACACTGCCTCTTATATCTGCATTCCTAGTAGTTACCCGCTGCTTTGTACACAATTTACTATGCGCTTTACGTTTATCACCACTGCTGGTTCGAGCGAATTACATTTCCAACGCCAAGGTTGAGTTTGCCTTGTTACCACGATCAAGAAAATACGTCAAGAAATTTATAATTATGTCTATTGTAATTTACTTCGTTCTTAGTATATTTTGTTCTATATTTGATTTTGTTTTGTTTCCCGATGAAGAAAATATATATATCACACATCGGTGAAGTCTACTTCTGTCAAAAGAGAACTAAGATGGGTTTTATATAAGTCTTTAAATTCATAGTAACAGTGTTTTTACTATTTAAGAACATTTTGAACTGGAATTAGTACATTACAAGTTACATTCCATAGTTAAAAAGAACGGTTCAGCGAACTTTTATACTGCATAGTTCTTGTCGATTACTTTAAAGAGAGCCTTCGGTGTCTTATTCTGACTTTCTTATGTTTTAGGATATTTTCTAAGGTAGATTAGTACTTACCTAATCGCTGAAATCTATAATGCATGAAAAATAATGGTTACTATTTAGACAATTTACACACTATAAATGTATAAAAATTGAAAATAATAAATAATGTTTAAATAGAACAGTTGATTATATTTCACAGGCTCATTCAGTTAATATTACACAACTTTAGAGACAAATATGGGAATTTTCGCTACTTTAAAGACCAATGGGACGTAGCCCGGAGAGATTTTAGAATTAAAAATAGCCTATATTCATCCCAGGAGCCGTAAGAATGTCCATATAAAATTTCCAATCGGTTAAGTAGTTTAAGCGTGAAAACAAAAGAAGCAAACAAAGACACTTTTATTATATTATTATGGTCACAAGTATATTTATTTGATATTATACAAAAATGTTACGTTTATTGTATCGGTATTTATAATATAAATTTTTTTATACGTTGTTATGTAATAGTTTTGACGTAGCTATTTGTGACTAAATCCATTAGTTTACGCGATGACTAATGAAAATATTACATGTATTTTATAAGGCTTGTGCACTATCCTACACGCGCGTGTTTGCGCTTGGGATTATTTATTCTATGTAATGATTGTGTACATTTTCTGAGTAAATAGTTTTGAACTTGAACTTTGAGCTTGAAGTATGACGTAGGTTACATTATTCAAATTGTGCAACATAGTATACGGAACAGAGAATTATTACATTCACATACTACAACTAAGTTAAAGTTATTGTTATATTGTAGCTTACGATATCGACATACCTTCTAGTTAAAGTTATACTCGGATCAATAGTTTTATAACCTGTAAAAAGTTTAGGGCATAGCCTGAGTTCATGTTTGGTTATTGACATGTTCAAGAAGAGAGACCTCATTCCTGAAATTACTTATGCCCTCTTGCCTGAAGCGGTGAATTCCTGAATGAGTTGCGAAGTCTGAGACTCGCGTACCTGGTACATTTTTAACCAGACAAACTGTAACTACTGATATGTATTATTCATTACACAATGCCTGATTGGCCTTTATCAGGTATGTCTGATATGAAAAGTTGATCTGAACTACATAAATAAAATAAAATAATTCTTTAAAGATAATAATCGTGTAAAAAGATGACTGGCATTATGTGAACACTTATCGCATTTTTTCATATGTATGATAGTCACTTAAAAAAATTGTTATATGAATAAATGTTATTTTTTTGAAGATTTAAAAACTATCTGAGTTCAATCGGAGCTGGGTAAATAAAAAAACTTAAAATATGTGGAAACATATGAAATTCACCTTTTATATTGAAATATTTTCGTTTAACACATGTTAAAACGATGTATTGCAAGACTCTCTGACTGGTTGGCAAGCAAGACGATGACATTATTGTTTAAAAAATTAAACTAAATGTTGAGTTATTGACATGGGACTAGACATTGGATAAGTATCAATCTTTCGTCGTACTTATTCTATCTGTAAGGAAGGAACTAGCAGAATAAATCTCGGTGTGGCCTTCAAGGCTCTGCCAACCACCTTTTTTCAAATAACTTGAGTAAATATTCTGGAATGTCATATAATTTAAGTGTTTATGATCAGAAAGTGATTAGAATCAAATATGTTATTTTGTGTTGTATTTGTTAGTATATTATTATTTTTTTTAATTATTAATATTTATATTGCTAGATAAGGCCATTTAAAGAACGAAATACTTTGTTGAAAATTAAATTAAATAAGTTAATTAGATTGTTTAAACTATTACATAATAGTTTCCCATCTGTCTGTCTATGTGTTTATTAAAAAAAGTTAATACCTTAAAAATCGAATTATTATTAAACCATACAAAATTTGCTTCAAATTCAGTAACAATAGAAATTACTTATTATGATATCACCTTTTACATTTCCAAAGTGGTTGCCAATAAAAATGTTTAATTTGAATGTTTAAAAACAAGCGATTTTCCTTACTAATTACAGGAATGCCTTTAAGATAATTTTATTACAAATCTAATTACACAAAAATAATTTCATTCCAATAATAAATAATTGATTTAGAGCATATTTACTGTGATAAGGCATGGCTCACATTGGGATTTTCAGTGTTATGGGTACGTCCTTGTAGCAAATGTGCCTTGTTGAAGCCTTTTGTATTTTTGAGAAAAAAAGAAAGTTTTTACCGTCTAGAAGCTAATCTATTATAATGAAATCATTTGTGGCCTAATAAAAACGGCCTCAGCGCATGAAGTATTAAATGTTATTATTCAGTGCAACAGTAATACTTCTATTCTATTTTTCACAATTTTACGTTGTATCGCAATTGTCAAATAATATTCAATTAATAAGAACCCAAATATATAAAAACCTAATATAAAAACGCATAATCAAACTTAAATTACTTATATAAAATAAACAGTTACACTACGTCAGATCCACCATCTTTCATAAATTCCAGAATAACTGAATGCAATATACAAACATAAATCAGAAAAAGAACAGGTTCCAACCCAGTGGGACACCATGGGCCATTTTGATTTTGTCAAAATAACATACGAAATCTCCATATCAAATTTTAAATGTTTATCTGTTAAGTTTCAATGAAGGTAATTGTGTAGTGTGGTGTGAAAAATGAGGGGAAATGGGACAGAACTCTTTGGTAAATCTATTGGCCCTGGTAAAACTTATATGACCACACCGGCCGAGCATGCCTAGGAACTAAGAATCATACTAGAATAATACTAAGTATGTCTGTCAATTATTCACGATGGTTACGCACATAGATTATAAAACTGTAATTTATTTGCGTAGTAAATATAACCCCCGAATAACTACGGGTGCACCACACATGACCATTATATGAAACATTGGAATGAAATGGTGTTGAAATGATAAAAATGGATGATCTATAAAATAGCTGTCCACTATATCGATTGCATTTTTTGTCAATGAATAAATGTTTGATGGTACAAGTATTAATATATCACTGAATGATGTGTGATTCTTCTAGGTTACATTATGTTATACCACATCTATTTCAACGTTATTTATTTGTTAAACTTTGTATAAAACTACTCAAAACGTAATAGCGAAATGGTCTCGTAAAGTAATTGTATATATTGTATGATATAATTATGTAAAGTAATTGAGTCTTGTATAACCAAATTCTTGTATGAGAAACAATAACTTAGGTACTATTGTTTTTATTATTAATTATTTTTACATAAGCATGAAAAAAATGTATTTAAATTTGTTATATAAAATGAATACTTTAATATTACTCTGTTTGAATCCTTTTTCATTAAAAAAACTCACATTTTTAAAAGAGTTGTATACTTATTACCAATTAAGAAATTATTGGTTATTTTATTTTAACGTGAACTACATTAACGAATAAAATAAAAAATATGTAGCACTTATAAGAATTATTTCAATTGAAAAATCTATGAAGATATACCATGAGTTACCGACAGGCATAACCTTTAACGATGTAATTGGACTAAATGAGTCGTATATATTTACGAGAATTTAAATTTGTGGTATAACATTTGTTTGAAGTATTTACACAAATTTTTATAGCTGTATTAATAAATTATAAAAATATTTAATCACAGACACGTCAATTTTAAAGAAATGAAAGAAATATTACTACAACCTTTAACGATGTAATTGGACAAAATGGGTCGTATATCTTTAAGAGAATTTAAATTTGTTGTATAACATTTGTTTAAAGTATTTACACACATTTTTATAACTGTGTTAATAAATTATAAAAATATTTAATCACAGACACGTCAATTTTAAAGAAATGAAAGAAATATTACTACAACCTTTAACAATGTAATTGGACAAAATGGGTCGTATATCTTTACGAGAATGTAAATTAGTGGTTTCATAAAAGTGTTATTGCGTGCTTTGTAATACGCCTATCGCGTTCTCTCTCTGGTGTAATCTTGTCGAGTTTACAGTCACTTTACATGGTGCTGTGACAGTCTTGTTTGGCCATTGGTATTGTGTTCTATAAAAGCAATTAGTTACTTATAATATTTGATAGTTTTGTTGAGCATTTGTGATCAATACTTGTAAAATCTTATTCTCTGCGATAGGCATTATCTCGTTTCGTGACAAGACTGTTTTCTTTAGTTTACATTACTATTTAAGTAGAAAGAGATTTACTGTAAGGTTAAGGGAATTTGAGCAGGTAAAAAGGTACCACTACCGTAGTTACTTCTATACAATATTCAGTACAATACGTTCCCGTCTATTTACACATATACGGTCACCACTTCACATTTATTAACAACTGTTGAGAATTTTCAAATTTTCTTTGGGGATGTGTACTAAAATTACATGTGGACTTTTCAACAATAATTATAAATTTAACTATAATTGTCTGAACGTCTGTGAAGCCCATCACATTAGGGACTGGAAAAGTTTCATTTCTGTCTGTAATATCTGTCTGTATGTACATAAGCTTGACATTTTACGCCAAGTTTCATTCATTTATTTATTTCCGACGGACATACTTCTCCATTTTATATTTAAGATTCATATAATTAAATTATAAACAACTTAATCTAAACAAGAACTTTTACAAACAAAACATATAGATGACTGAAAAATAACACTAACATTATCAACTGTTGCAGAGCATAATATAAAAAGAATATAAATAAATGTTTTAATACAGTAACAATACTAACAGGAAAACAGTAACAATAAATAAAGTATAATAATAGAAATAACTTAATAAACGATAGCATGATATAACAAGAATATGTGTATCACTGTTTCAATTCTATAAGAGCAACATTTTTGCGCATGTCACCTCATAAGATCTGGCTGAGCGCTAGCGAATATTGTTACATTGGTCTTATGAGTAACCAAGATTGCAACGACAAAACCTCCAAAATTTGTAAACATACAGATATTATAGCAAATTTGAAAGTTTAGCATGTGGCGTATTAACACATGTAGCCTAATGATATCATATATATACTGTAAATGTTGCAAAAAAACCTAAGTGAAGCCAGTTATGTATCACGTGATGTGGAGTATTCATACATTGTTCTTATCTAAGCATAACCGTATAGTAGGGTAAGTGTTAAAACCTCTAACGTACTCCGAATATCACCCACTGCTGTGAAAAGATACTATTAACAATATAAGGAGGAGCACGGAGATGAAATATTTGGTCTACTCTTTTTCACTAGTATTTGTGACGATCACTAGTAGTGAAGGGAGAAAGAAAAGAAGGCAATTTGAGATGACGTCAGATATTAATGTTGTTTTTCTTAGTTAACGGTGGTTGGCCTCCTTAGTCCACTGAATTGGCTGAGTCTTTCAGTTGTCATAACAAGCTTCACACCCCTGACAATGATGGCCCATTGTGTCATGTGCTGTGTTATAGTTTATCGAATCCGCCATTGTAATTACGGTACGTCTCTATTGTTTAATACGTACTGATAATTCAATGATTATTTCTGTGATGTATTATAGTGCAATGCAGTTCATAGCTATGTGCAAGTTACATTCCTGATAGAATTTTTAACCTGTTATTATTATTTGCTCCAAACCATGAATAAATTAACAAAATTATATATTCGATCAGGGAAAAACCAAAATATGATTTCTTGTTCCAATTTGAATTAAAGCCTAGGATTAAGGACTCAGCACGTCCTTCATAACAAAAGGTCGATGTTTATCCGTCTGCGCGATAACTTGTGACACCTGATAGAAAGATCCTAGAAACTAGAAACTTGATGTATAGGTCCGAGGAAGAATATCATTGACTTTTGGGTTGCAAAAGAACAAAGGGCCGTAAATTTGCAAGTAACTCCGTAACGTTTTGAGTTTCTTTATGTTTCTACGTATCCTTTGTATTCCGTTGTATAATGTTATTTAATAGCTAGCCTAATGTTTTTGAAAAAGTATATATAAAACTTATTTGACAAGTGGCAACAACTTAATATTAATAAAGAGGATTGCTATTGAAGGTAATAATATTTGTATAGACTTTGATGTTCAACAAAACACTGTATACGTATATATCCTTGATTCACAGGACGCTCTTCACAAAAGTAACCAGTGGAGCGCAACACGACAGATATCGTTCAGCTCAGTTTGACCATTCTGTCGGGGCAATTGCTTTTTCCGCAATGTTCTCCCGGTATTTATATCATCAACGGCCCATTGCATGTGAGATTACCCGGGTCATGCAGACCTTTAAAGATTTAAAACGTCCACATTACTTTGTTCGTACCTTACAAAAACACAGTTAGTGAGAACACTGACCTACGTTTAATAGACACTAAACAATTATGATAGTCTAACAATAATTTTTATTCCTCACAGTCGTTGAATACAATGTTTTTCCTATTCCTACTGTGAAAAAAAATATGTAACGAATCATCTTAATAAAGTGAAAACATTCTAATTGATTGTAGTTTTTTTTTAACATTAAAATTTGATGTTTTATATGAGGAAAGCTATTATTACTGCTCTGTGCAATTAATTCTACTTTGTAAATATTCGGTAGTATTTTGACAGTTTGACCAAAGGGTAAGTGTAAGGACAAATACGAAACTTGCCAAAAGCTCGCCTCATAATTCACCTCGTCTCATATATTGGCCGCAGTGTCCTGACATCAGTTCCACTTCTGAGGTATTCTTTTATCTTGTCCGCTCGCAAAATCTGACATTTTCTTTGTATATCAAGGGATTATTATTTTTATTTTTTAGAGTAGAATCTAAAAACAACATAAAACACAGGGTGTTCCATAAAAGATTTTAAAGTTGGCCACCATATTGGAAAATGGCGGCCATTTAAACAAAATTTGAAAGTTTATTCCTGAGTGAATCTTAAAATTGAGAAAGTTCCAAATTTAAAGTGTGGTGCTAAGTCGTGTAATTAAAAAGTTAGCTATTGGATCACTTTAAAAAAATCACCTGGTATATATATATATATATATATATATATATATATATATATATAAAACTTAAATTGTGATTATTTATCAGAACTAATCATGAGTTCTTGTGTTATTTATTAACGCTTTGAATCTCTGTGAACTAATCTCAAGGAATGGTTTGGTAGCAGCGATTTTGGCCATACCTCTAACGAGCAAATGTTTTCCTATTACTTTGTACGTTAGTACGGTATTGCAATATATATATAAGGCCAAACACATTGGCCTTATACATTGCAAATATATAAGGCCAAACATAGAAGTTAGTTTGTTAAAGTTATATTAAAAAAATTGTTTGATTTCTAAAATAGTTTTCTTCTATAGTGATGTTGAATATTAAGTTTTTTATTTTAACTAATTTTAAGAAGTATCTCAGACATGGCTGTGCTGATGTCTCAAACATGGTTCTGCTGATGTCTCAGTCATGTTTGTGCTGACGTATGAGGTGTGGTTGAGCTGACGTCTCAAACATGGCTGACCTTACGTTCCAAAAATAGCTTTGCTAATTTATCAAACACGGCAGAGTTGGTGATGTGTGGGAGTCATGTCTAAAATATTGATGAAAAGTGATGGGTTCTAACTATACTTAGTTAGGAATAATGAGAATTCTTATTAAACTTTGAAAATAATCAATAACCAGTTTGTAAATTATTATTTCTCATCACACAAATACAAAGTTATAACGTTATAAACGTCCGATTGCTAAACGATGAAATCATACAAATGGCCCTGCAAAATAAATGTTTTTGTGTATCATCAAACAAACTTAAAACTCTTACAAATGAGGCTGGTTGTATTTCTGCAACCCCATGATGATAGTACTATGTTAATGAACCCTCCACAGATATTCGTACTTAATTTCCTCCGAGACTATTTCTTAATTTAAGTAATTAATATATTTTTATTACTTTCGAAAGATTTGCCCTTCTATTTTAAAGCTAATTACTTGTTAGTTACCCATTGTGCAGGAAAAAAATTACTTTCGACATTTTTAGAATGATTTCAAATTAAATTAGTATTGCAAAACATTTACGTAATTTCTGCCATCAGTACAAACCCCGCTATGAGTACTGAGTCAATATAAGTTTAAAGCAGAATAAAATACAAGTTTAATTGATTTTTATGTTCATAAAAATAGTAAATTTAGTATTAAAAATGTTCCTGGTAGTAAGGGAAGAGGAGCCATAGTTTACAAAATTTAGTTCATTAAAAAAATAAACATAATTTCCTTTAAAGCTACAAATGTTAACACTTATAATTTAGGTTAGAAAAATTCGAAATATATTTGAATATATAAATTTGATATTTTATTATAAACATGAAATTAGTATCAGACAAATAAAACTACCTACCGTATAGTTCATAAGTCCCAACGCTTGGCACACACATCTCTTAAAGAATTAATGTGCAACTATTAAAATAATTTGCTATATCTGTAGTACAAACCCAATTTATTTCAGTATTTTGTAGTCGTGCACCTTTTCTTGTTCACGTTGTCATAATAAAATAAAGACGTCATTATAAAACAGGCATACATCCACCGTAGTGAAATACCTCTCTGTGACCAATGTTGAGATCAGTCGACAGTCAAACAGTTTAGTTTGTTATTAGTTATTCGGTTTCAAATTCATAGATATTTCAGTACATAGAAAAAGTAATTTCTCATTAAAATCAAATCTGTCAACAAATCAAATAAATACGTTCTCCATATTACTCCAGTTTCAGAACAAAAACAAATTGTTTTGCAATATCTGACAATTATTTACATATTATAAGTATTTTCAGCGAAGTCACTATTCAAGGATCTCGACCTGCCCTATCTAATAAACGTGAACGATACAAAAATTGAAATTCATCAAATGATATCCAACCAAGGTTTTGGGTTGCATAATGAGGACTATTTTCTGAGATGTTCCGTATGTCAAAAAAGAGAGTTCCAAGTGCTTCACATTGGGCAACTTCACTCGAATATGGAGCCACAGTGTCTTCTCGAATATTATTATAAATACATTTTTTATCTTTTGAAGATATTTAAGTAATACCTTTCAAGAGTTTTTAAATCAACAACGAAGACAAAGATAATAACCCATGAAACTGTATTCCAGAATATTGGAACTTCTTTCAGTGATATTAAATAATATTTAAATTCTAATGTATCATTTTCAGAGATTTTATTATTTATTTTGCATTTTAAAGAAAGCAAAATATCCATTCAAAAATTAAATGGGATTGAGGAACGAATTCTATAAGAAATGCACATACGTATTTGAAAACACAAAAAAGTTCTTCTTATAGCAGGATTGTGGCCTATAGCAAGTTTATTTTTTTAGCTTATAATACACTAAAGGTTGTTGTTACAATTTTAATAAAATAATTAATGTTTTTATGATCTGGAAAAGAAATTTCAAAACCATTCTATACACATGAACAGAAAAACTTTAGAGAGTATGCTTGTCTCATCTGTTATCATATTGAAACCACATACACATACTAGGACATCAGGTGAATCCGTGTTTACATTTCAATGCAACCGAACCGCTAGCACTTTCAGAAATGTATCACAACTTGTCAGAGCATCCTTGTAACGTCTGTTATCATATTGAAACCACATACACATACTAGGACATCAGGTGAATCCGTGTTTACATTTCAATGCAACCGAACCGCTAGCACTTTCAGAAATGTATCACAACTTGTCAGAGCATCCTTGTAACGTCTGTTATCATATTGAAACCACATACACATACTAGGACATCAGGTGAATCCGTGTTTACATTTCAATGCAACCGAACCGCTAGCACTTTCAGAAACGTATCACAACTTGACAGAGCATCCTTGTAACGTCTTTTATCATATTGAAACCACATACACATACTAGGACATCAGGTGAATCCGTGTTTACATTTCAATGCAACCGAACCGCTAGCACTTTCAGAAATGTATCACAACTTGACAGAGCATCCTTGTAACGTCTGTTATCATATTGAAACCACATACACATACTAGGACATCAGGTGAATCCGTGTTTACATTTCAATGCAACCGAACCGCTAGCACTTTCAGAAATGTATCACAACTTGACAGAGCATCCTTGTAACGTCTGTTATCATATTGAAACCACATACACATACTAGGACATCAGGTGAATCCGTGTTTACATTTCAATGCAACCGAACCGCTAGCACTTTCAGAAATGTATCACAACTTGTCAGAGCATCCTTGTAACGTCTGTTATCATATTGAAACCACATACACATACTAGGACATCAGGTGAATCCGTGTTTACATTTCAATGCAACCGAACCGCTAGCACTTTCAGAAATGTATCACAACTTGACAGAGCATCCTTGTAACGTCTGTTATCATATTGAAACCACATACACATACTAGGACATTAGGTGAATCCGTGTTTACATTTCAATGCAACCGAACCGCTAGCACTTTCAGAAATGTATCACAACTTGACAGAGCATCCTTGTAACGTCTGTTATCATATTGAAACCACATACACATACTAGGACATTAGGTGAATCCGTGTTTACATTTCAATGCAACCGAACCGCTAGCACTTTCAGAAATGTATCACAACTTGTCAGAGCATCCTTGTAACGTCTGTTATCATATTGAAACCACATACACATACTAGGACATCAGGTGAATCCGTGTTTACATTTCAATGCAACCGAACCGCTAGCACTTTCAGAAATGTATCACAACTTGTCAGAGCATCCTTGTAACGTCTGTTATCATATTGAAACCACATACACATACTAGGACATCAGGTGAATCCGTGTTTACATTTCAATGCAACCGAACCGCTAGCACTTTCAGAAATGTATCACAACTTGACAGAGCATCCTTGTAACGTCCGTTATCAGATTGAAGTCACACACAGATACGTATAGGAACGTAGGTGAATCCCAGTTTATATCTGGATATAGCCGAACCGCCACACTTTCAGAAATATAATAACACTTGACAATGCATGCTTGTCACGCATTTTATTGACTTATTTTTGTGGGTTCCGGATGTATGTTTTGCACAAGAAATAAAATTTAATCTTGGAAGAAAATTAGTATTTCTGTTGATTATAATTACAACTTTATCCATTTACATTGGGTATTACATTAAATTTACTTAATAACTACGTAAAAACATATTTTAATACAAATTTTGATAAAGAACCGCTGAAAAATTAATTGATTTTTCGAAAGATAAATCAAATGTATTAATACCAAACGATAAAACACAAGTACAACATGATATGTGCTTATTCAAAAATTTTTATTTCTTATTTCAATTATCTTAAACCATAAATTTAACTTTTAGACTTTAATGGCAATAAAAATGAAGTAATAGCTTAGGTGATACAAGATTGTAGTGAAAATGATACTGACCGCATTATAAAAACTAATATAAACTGTAATAAAAAATATGTATGAATTTTTATGGCGTTACTACTTAGAAGTCAGTGATCATTGTAATATTTGAAATGTAAAAAGCATTACAAAAACATGTACTAAATTACTAGCAAATATAAAACTGTTTTTTGTTAAAAAATATAGTGTTTCATATTATTTTAAAACATAAAAAATAACCATTTAACAATTAGAAAACATACGTTTTCAAGATATTTATTCACAGCCAGTTATAAGTAGTCACTTCTCTCAGTCATTCCCGCGACTGCCTTTCCATTTTTTATTTTGAAACGACACATAGATATAGGAACGCTATGTGAATCCGGCTCTATATTTCAATCCAGCCACATAGCCTTACTACTCGTATTAGAAGCATGTTTTTCTGTTTGATGCTCGATACACTACCATTACATAAAACAGCATGTCGAAAAAGAAAATTTTACCAAGCTTAGGCTTTAATAAACTGTTATTATCATATGTTGTTCATAACACATATTTTAAAAGAGTTCAAAATATTTTTATTTGTGAGTATTTCATGAGCAATAATATTTAATTAATTATTTAATGTCTCTGGAAACGAAACATAGCCCAGGAAAGAAAAAAATATATTCTTCTCACGAGCACTGGAGCATTGGACAAAACTATCATTAAAATCCAAACAAGAATTAGCGTGTGCGCAACACTGTAGTTCGTTTTATAATGAACAAATATCATAATTTTTAATAACAAATTGTTTTGCAGTTCTATGAAATATATTCTTTGTTTCCAATGTAAGAGATGGCTTTTAGGGGTTTAAATGCTCAAGTGAAAAGTATGACAGAACAAAGCAATATATGAGGCTGTTTTATTATGGCAGTGGAAAGGTTGGGACGCTTTTCTCAGACAATCAACAGCGAGACAAACAACACAAGAAACAACGTTAATATATGTCGTCACTCCACACCAGAATGTCCCCTCTCACGCTACACTCTAAGTGCTTGAACACTGAACATCACAACTATTATTTTCTCTCGCTTTGTTCTGGGAGCCAATAAGTCTTCTATTCTTCGTTCGTAGTATTATGTATTCGGTTATTGTTTCGAAAAAGTTGCAACTCTTGTAGGTATAAAGTCATCCAAAGTATGTATATTTTGCTGCCGGAGGGAGGGGGGATTTACCTCTTCACAACAGTAGAATTTGATGAGTAGAAATAATGATACATTTTATGACAAAGGTTCTCTTTTACAACGTTACGTTCTTCACATTTTATTATTTTTCGGTTTTCCAAACTTAAATACAAAACAAATGTACTTGAATAAGAATGATTAGTTGCCATTGCTTTCTTCCATCACACGCGAACACTAGAATTAAAACCTCAGAGATCGGTTCAGCAGCAAACACGTATGTTGGATTACTTGTACTGTGATATGTAATATAAAAAGAAAAAGAAGAGACGATCTACCCTCCAATCCCTAATTCAATATGAGATGATAGAATTTGCCTGCTCCCTGACAACAGGGTAAATTCTGGACAGAACACTCTATGAGAAAATATTGATGTGCGATGTACGAGTATTCTTAAAGTCCGGGGACAACAGCGGGTCAGTTGAATTCATGGGGTGAATTTTATCGGTGCTATGATCTGCAGTGAGGGCAGGCACCGTGGGGCATCACATCATATAATAACTGTAATCAACTAGATAAACTGCATTATATAGCTTAAATTTAAAGGTTTACATTGGCTTTATATAATATGTGAAAAACGTTTAACTAGTGTAATATTATATTTCTTAAAAGATAAACAACTAGGTGAACTATTATAGTAAAACATGTGGTTTATTTGTATGATAAAAAATTACATTTTGCCTTATGTACAAGAATTGACATTTCCAGGCTAATAAGTGTACTTGAATGTATGTCCATATGTTTGTCCTAATGATCCAAAATAATTATCAAACTAAGAATTTTGTTGACCTAAAACTCGGAATTGCCACAATTATTTGTTTGTAACGATTATAAAGCTTCCATTTCTCTTCTACTAAATTGGTACGGTATATATTTCTTGAAAACTTTCACGAAAAAAAATCATATATAGGCACTAATTACATAATATAAATTGAAAAATATACGAATTAATTACGCCTGTTGTCTTCCATTATGCGGTTGCTTATGAAATATGTTTGGTCTATAACGAGTTATACTGTCATAAATGCTTCTTATCTAAGATTTATAACAAAATATCAAGTTTTGCCTTTTTGCCACGATCAAGAAAATATGTCAATATTATATAATTATGGCGACTTCAACTGACTTCAGTCTTAGTATTTTTTGTTCCAACGTTTATTTAGCCTGTTTCACGATCAAGAAAATACACACATACACACACATATTCATACACAGCCTACTAATCTAAGAAGCCTACTTGTGTCAAAGACAACCAAGATAGGTTTTGTAACAGCCTTTAAATTTGTAGTAAAATATAAATAGTAACGCTGTATTTTATATGACCACTGCTAGCAGTTATCCGCAGTTTCGCTCTCAATTTCATATTTGTTGCGCGTGTACAAGCATTTGTGGTTGGAGTAAATTTTACTCCGTCGTCAATTCTCAGTATGCCTTTTTGCCACATTTAAAATAAAACTTTTAATTTTCTTACCAGAATAATTTATTACTATGTGCTCAACATCGGTTGCAGAGAGGTTGAAATAATAAGTGCATTTCAAGCTTACTTTGGGCTTTCACACTATAAATGTAACCAAATTGAAAATAGTGGTTTAATTAATTAAATTATGGTTGTGCTGTCATGAAACAATGATTTACAGAACATTTGATCAACAGTCTCTTTAAATTAATATTTCAGGCTATATATTGATATAGTTTTAGAGAACAGTGTGGCGTAGGTCGCAGGGATTTTCAAAATAATAATAGGCCTATATTCAAAACAGAGATGTAAAATTTCAGTACATCCATTGAATAATGTTACGCTTGAAAGCAAAACAAAGAAACAAAGGCACTTTCGAATGTATAATACTAGTAGCAATTACCAGCGGATATGCGCGCAATGCCCTATTAAAAATAAAGATTTCGTGGACATATTCCTTTGAAATGACAGTTTATCTAACATTCCTGAGATAAGTGATAGTCACTGAAACATATCCAATATTCTGATACATTTTAGATCAGAATAAGTCTTAACACTTTGACTACCAGGCATTTAAAGTGTACTTTTACCTCCAGCCCAAGTGGCTTTCATCATTTTAGGCGTTCGCTACCATATGTATATATTTGATACACACAATAACTTTCACTCAGCCCATGTGTATTTTATTTATACACACGGAATGGTCATGTTTCTGCTGCTGTGTATAGCTTATCTGCACACCTATCATTACAACTAATGGCTCTTTTTGTTGGTCTGGGCCCAGATTGCCACTGATTGCAGTGGTCCGGGGATTGGCCACCAGGGGCAGCACTAGTCATTCAATGTTTTGATTTACAAACAGAACAACAGAAAGAGGTTAGGAAAAGAAAGGTAGGTGCTCTCTTTGTTATGCATCAATTTGTGGACGTTCAGGCAGAAAAGAGGCATCGAAAAATCTGCACAAGTGAAAACGAAATGCAATGGTTGTTCCAGTCAATACCTGTGTTTGGAATGTTTTTTCAAAACTCATAAATCAGTGCCCAAATATACTCAGTAGGCCTTTAAAATTGGTTTTTTTCAAGATAAATTTTGTGCTGTAATGTTTTTTACTACTCTTATAAAATTACATTTGTGTTTACATTAGATTGTTTACTTATTTTCCTACATTGCACAAAGAAATACAGGTTCTTAGGGTTTTTGTCCCATCTTGCGTACATGATTATTACCCAGGCCCATGTGTATCATATTTTTACACACTTCATAAACAGCTCCTTATGGGCATTAGGCTATTTTTTCATGTATTCACATATTCCTGTACCCATTACCAGTACAATGAGACACTTGGACCATATTGGGTAGGTACTTAAATTTATAACATTTTTAAAGTATAATTCCACTGTGTATAAAACAAATACACATGGGCCGCCCATAAACTTAAGTGCGTATATAAATAATGCACATGGGATTTAAAGTGTTAAGAGCAGTGTTTTTCGGTGGTAAAGTTGGAGAGTGAAACAGATCAAGTAACTATCAAAAAATTCTAATGTCACTCCAATATTAAATTATTATTGATTTTATAACTAAAATGAGCTTAGTAACAATTGAACTATTTTAGTCCATTGCAGAGGAAGTCTACAGTCTTTAATTTTTCAGCTAATGCATTTGTGATGTTATAAATGGTAGGACTCTATGTAGTTTTGAAACGAAAGTAGGCATATTTTGGGTAGATATTATTACAGTGTTCATGGTTAAGAGTTCAGATGTTAGGTGAAATGCCGAATGGTTTTTATTTTTGGCTATGCGCATGATTCGCATGAATGATATTTTCACTCTTAACTTATTCATTGTTTTACGAGTCCCAATTACACCTCCCAACAAAAGATTGTTTGCTTTATTCACTTGATTTTATTTTCTCATAGGAATTCACAATCAACTTAATAATATTCCCTGGATAATGTTGTTAACGAAAGGAACAGTTACGCTGTTATATATTAACAACCTGAGTGACAACTAACTGATGGCTCTTCCGTGTTTATATTTCCTGCTAACTGATGGAGAGAAGCCTGATATATCGAATGATGCTTTTAGATGAGAATTAAATAATACTGACATTACAACTTGACACATGGATTTTATGTTGGGTATTGATATAAACTGTATGAATGCTTCGTCTTCTTTTCCTACTGAATATGTAATTTGTATAAGACAACTAATAATGATACAAACTACCTAAACATACAAACCACATTTAGTAGTATCCTCCCGGAAAAATGTTGCTAAAAGAACAGTTTTAAAGTAAAGCAATTATATATTTTCAAAGTTTTCAAAGTAAAATTACGTGAAAGGAACAGATTCATTAGGTATGGTATTGTAGTAAGTGACGCAGAGGTCACAATTCACTAATTTAAGTTCTATTTATTTTGTGTCTGTTGTCCTTAGTTAAATGTCCTTCCAAAAAAGAAATTCGTTTAATGAGTAAAACGGCCGCTGTATAACCACATCTTCAGATGAAGACTGAAGTTCTTTAGCTCAACTGGAAGGAGATTGAAGAATCTGAAACCTGCCTATGAAGGCTTCTTCGCAAACTGCGATGTGCGATGGGAAGGAAGGTTGAAGTCATTCGCATGCCTAGTACGGTGCTTGTGGATAGTAGAATTTATCGGTGAGCTGCTAGTACAGGCTACTGTTATAGCTGCTAAGGTGTAAACTCACACCACGGTCAGGATTTCCCAATAACGGAAGGTCTTCCTACAGCTTTTACGAAATGCCAGTCCAACCATTGCTCTAATCGCCCTATTCTAGATAAGTAGGACTCTCTCCGAATTGGAGCAGAAGGATCCACCCCAAAGAGCGATCCCGTAGGTCATATGGCTATCAAACAAGACATAGTAAGTCGTTTTCCCTGCTTCCTGTTGCTCTGAAGAAGAGTATCATATAAAAGTTTTGTCTATTATTTATGCAAAAACATTTCTGAAATTAATTGGTTTAGTAAAAATAATATTTGAAAAACGTAATCATCAATATCTAATTTAGCTAGAAATGTATATTTAGTTCGTCATCGTTCATGATTAAGTTACATTAATTTCGTTACGAATCACTTTGCAAATGATATGCGTAACTTTTAAGTAATTTAAATTCAAAACTCTAAACATAAAATTCGTACAATTTGAATTATACCTACTGAGTTATGTTTTGAAACACAGTGCTGTTACAGATACGACGGAATTTGTATTTCTTTGTACTTCCACAGGTAACCTTGTATCATCAACCGTGTCTTTACTGTCGTCGTTCTGGAACGCTGAGACATAGTCTGATATAAGTGACGTCGTCAGTTTTTGTTGTACTCGATAAAATAGTTCTGAGTGACAGATACAACCTAGAGCAAAGTTTTCGTTAGTTAAACAAAGACAAGATTTGTGTAAGACGAATAAATCACCTGTAACACTTTTATTGTTTTGTATTAGTGATATGTACATTTAAAATTGAGACACTTCACTACAAAAAGTAAGGGATGTCTTATTTCACCAGGTTAACTTAGGGTTAAGAAGCCCTCTCTAACAGGTAACCTGTGGATGAATTGCTTAACGGTAGCTTCCCAACCACTAGCATTTACGTGTATAACTTATCGTATTTACTGATATTTCCCGTAAATCCAATGGAATTATCGTCATCTCAACACTAGGCAAATACAGTATTTATTTTATTAAAGAAGTTTGTTTATTGTTTATATATATATTGTTAATAGATACTTGTTATTAAACTTTGATAATATTTTGTTTGGATAAACAATGGTATGTATCTATTTAAAAAAATAAAGAATATATTAGTTAGACGTAAAAGAGCATCTATGCTTATTATAGAATTTAGCCACTTGCTAAGAAAAATTATGATAAAGGTACCAGAAAATTGAGAACGAAATTGCAGGAGA
This sequence comes from Homalodisca vitripennis, assembly GCF_021130785.1. NCBI lineage: Eukaryota > Metazoa > Arthropoda > Insecta > Hemiptera > Cicadellidae > Homalodisca > Homalodisca vitripennis. The sequence continues at coordinate 43,942,316 of NC_060211.1, read as the reverse complement.
TTGTACGCATTAAAAGTTATTAATTATTCTTGACAATAAATTAGCACTATTTTGTATTACTTTATGTCGTGATATGGTTAAAGTAATCTATTGATAAATTAATTGATCAGTGAAAGCTATTAACTGAACACAACAAGGCGAGGACGGCCATTTAACAGACACTCGCGGGTAGAACCATAACTCCAGCACCGATGCGTATGGCTCAGTAATGGCTGGTAATTTTTTTACTGTCCCAGTAATTTGTGATATTTGTTGTAATGGTTTGTTGATTAAAATTTGTTTTAATCAATTGTTAGAATGATGTTTAGATATTAGACAAACACACATTCGTAGACTCAATAAATAAATAGTTTATTAAGATTCAATAGTTTATTACGATTTTTATAAATATACCTACTTATATTTGCTAATATGTATTTCTACTAGCAGAAATTTAACTTTAATAATAATTTTTGTTTAAAGATGATTATTGACGAAGGACGATTAGGTAGGATGGTAGTTTTTCAGATTTTTGCCGTCTTTTACATAAGTGTTTCAGAAGTATTTCAGAAATACTGTGCTGTCTTACAAATTATCAGTCCGATACATTGTTATAAGTAAGAATTTATTTATTATTTATTACGTTATGTATGTTTTACGTAAGGACAAATACATATCAATTATGTTTTGTTATTTTTTACATGGAATTTTAATATTGTTAAATTAAATTTTACCATATTGTTTCAGTTGAATCAGTTACATTAGTAAAGTATTGTAGTATACTTTGACTACTAATAAAGTAATTTGATACCTAAGCCAGTTTTATTTTAAGAATCGGGTAGAAATTTGTAATTTTAATTTCATATTTAACAAATTAATACTCTAACTCTTGTATTTCATAGCTAATCTTGAACCCTGAACCCTAAACATAAAATTATTATATTATTATGGTTATTAAATCGAAGTAAAACAAACAAGTATAATAATTCTGTATTTAAAGAGTTTATTTGACACACAATAATGAAAATTTACGGACTCCCACTAACAAAGTTCCTTTGCAAATTAAATCTATTTTTAAATATTTCCATACATGCAGATGTCTACAGAAAATATACTAAACATAAAAAATTTATTTTAAATTAAATCAGTGTAACTTTACTGCATTACACTACGCATTGTGATCAATTGTACACCATTGTTGGACCTAACACTTATTTTTCAATATATACTACAGAAGTGAGTATCGCGTAGTAAAGTTATGCATTGCTTATAAGCAATCTTCTCAGTTACCAAGCAAAGTGAATTGCAAACAGGGTCTCATGCGTTTTTCTGTTTTCACGATGTAAGTATAAGTCCATATGTTCATGATAATATAAGGTATTGCACTGTAAAGTTGTGCATTGCTTATGAACAATCTTTTCAGTAACCAACCAAAGTGAATTGTAAGCAGGGTCTAGCGGAATTTTTCCATGTATATTCCTGAAGCCGTATATTCATTCATATATAATTCACATATTTTTGGTTTGGATATGTACATTTTTCTTTGTGTGCATTATTATATTGTTTTAGTACTTACAGTAATATATGTTACAGAATGCTTACTCCATGACGCTTTATTTAGGTAAACTTTCTCACATCTACATTTTTTTACCAGTTAACACATATACAGCCGAGATCACCTAACATCTGTGTTAACGGTTTATAAACACCCACATTTACCTTTAAAATCATAGCCACGATTCTTTAACATTTATGCAACGCCATTGCTAATGTATTTGTGGGCTACCAAATCCGGTGTGAACTGCAATTTTTACATTGTATTTAAGTACTAGCATTTTTGTAACTGTAAATCATTGATGTTAAAAAATTATGTACTATAAATACTTCATTTGTAAATGACCTAAATTTTACTCTGCAATGATAGTGGAACTAGCACGAACTCACATCACAAAACACATCGTAAACGTATGAACGCATTCAAATGGTTTTTTTCAAAGCGAGTTTAATATTGATGTAACATTTAGTTACAGTTTGCTCTGAGTTAGTGTTTTAACTATCGTTAGCTCAAGTTTTCCTTGTTCCACCATCAGCACCTGGCTTATAAGTTCAGTGCTTTTTATTCTTTTTATATGATTTCTTATAACTAAAAAATAAGTAACAAGCTAAGGGCTGCATGTTCAGTTCTTAAACGTTGTAGGAAGAATAAAAGAAGTGTTCAACAAATACATAAAAACAAATATATCACAATATTTTATTCAAACTGATTCTTCGTTTCTTTCCTGTAAAAAAGCTTTAATCGGCTCAAAAATAGATTTGTATGTATAAATTATAAAGATTATTTTTGGTTTTTATTAAACGAGGCATAGGTTTATGATCCGTTATGAATTAATTATATTTATTTCCAATAAAAATAATGTTATGATGGTTATGAAAATCTGTTGAAATTTACCTGACATTCAGAAAGCTCCAATAGTATATTGAGTACATTACATAAACATAGTAATATGTATCAAAGACCAAGCGTCAACACACATGGTCATTGTGAATGTGAATGTGAAATTTGAATAGACATTTATGACTTTGGATATCAAAAACAAATACGTAAGGCTGAAATAATCCGTCCCTTCTCACCCCTTCTCGAAGCCCTTGCTCTCCTGTTTTTGTTCCAGATTTTTTGAATTATTTGGTAGACGTAAACCTTATAAAAATAATCTTCATTACAACTTTATACATAAAGAATTGTAAGCCTGTCATTTAGAACACTACAGAAAGTAAATACCGTCCATCACAGTGCGAGAGTAAACGACATAAGTATTGAATGTTACACGCTGTAGGCTAACGTATCTCCGGCTTAATATTGTATATTCTCATTAAGCCACAACTAGCAAACTGTAATCAGAGTCGCGAGCTTCCGGAGTCAGTAATTAGGATAAATATTTCAGTCTCTCAAGTTCTTAGCGGTGAAGTTGAACCTAAAGTCAAGCATGTGTGGAAATAGTTCAATTAATGTGTTTGATTGAAATAAGAGACCTAAACGTCAAATAGTTTGCAACAATATTAATTAATTGTAATGACATAAACAAATCACCATATAACTATCAAGATGGCTGATTTAGCAAAGTTTGTTTTGTATATTTATGTGACCTCTATTCATCTTTGTTTCACAAACTTTCTGTTCAGCAGTTAGGTTGCCTATCTTTGTAGCCTATACCTCTATAAATTGGTTACATATCTCTTAAGTGTTATCTAGAAGTTGTTATGAAAATGTTTTGTACATCATTCATACAAAGCTGGACCTAAAATAATCAAGAAATACTTTAAAGTACTGGACCAGTCAGGACAATCACAAACGATACTAAAACAAAGTACAGACGCACTGCACAAGCCACATAAATTGAGAGAAGATACGGTGGGGGGGGGGAATCAATATCGGCCTATGCCTAATCAGGAAAAAAACAGGATAACAAGGAACTTTGAAGAGGGGTGAGATATGTTAGATGATTGCCACCTTATGGTTTATTTTGGATCTCTAAGGTCATAATGTGCATACAAATTTCATTGGCTGAAAACTATTTTGCAAAATTTAATAAATGATTACGATTTGTTACGATTATTTATTGATTTTTGAAATATTGGAAAGTTTTGATTTATTTATATCTGAGGCTTCAATTAATTTTGACACGTTAAGTTTGACAAACATTCTGTTTTTAGGGTGCTCATATATTGACTAACACCCCACTTTTCAACATTTTCAGACCAGAAACGATGAGTAAGTCTTTTTATTAATATTTTTCTCATTTTCTCTTTATGTTAACAAGTGAAGTATTTATTGGTTTTGGTATCGCCTATGGGCTATGCATTCCGATGCCACGTCTATCACAAGAACCTTGTTATTGTTTGTTACTCGTTGTCTAATCAATGAATTAAATTTAACTAGGCATTATTATTGCGAGGTAAACTATAAATATTGGTAGATATTTAGTTAGAAACTAAGCATACAATAGATTCATTGTTTAAGAAAAACATGTCATAAATAGGTGTAACCTCGGTCATTGATACACATTACTATGTTTATTATTTGCACTCAGCGAACTATTGGAACATTACAGAAAATTCCTAAATTTCAGATAAATTTAATAAGATTATCATAAAATATTACACTAATCTACTACTAACCATTATATATATATATCCTGGTTCGAGTCAGTACTTTTTGTGATTCAATGATTATATGTTTATCGAAATTACATTCGGCTATAGCCATTTACATTAGTTTATATATATACATACAGGTACATAACAGGTCATAAACTTGTAGCTGGTTTTCTAATACTCATGAATCTTTTGAAGTTTATAGATAAAAAGGTGTTGCTTTAGCTGATATGATATGTTTTTCACAGGAAGAAATCGGAAAATCAGAACTTATGAGTGAAAAATGGCAATAAATTACTTTGTTCTGAGTGGTTTTTATGCATTTCTAGAAAACTACTTTTGTTATTTTTACAACGTTTAATAAATGGACTTGTAGCCTTTAGCTTGTCAGTTATTTTTTAATTATAAGAAATAATATAATAAGAATAAAAAGGACTGAACTATAAACCACGTGCTGATTGATGGTGGAACAAGGAAAGCTTTGAGCTGGCGGTCTCAAAATACGAACTTAAAGCAAACTCTTACTAAATGCTTCGTCAATAATAAACTCGCTTGTAACTTTTAAACACAAAGTTTGTGAAGCTGTAAGCATATGAGTACATAAGTACCAGAGTAGGAAATGAGAGTTAATCCAATAATTTGGTGCCATATATGTGGTTTGTTGTGCGAGTTCATTTTAGTTTCATTTTAATTGCAAATAAATTTTAGATCACTTACACGCTATAATTGGCGGTATAAAACATTTTTTAGAAGTGCAGTAATTTATATTTACAGAAAAAGATAATATTTTAATATTATGTAAAAATTGCAGTAAAAAAATTTTGCTGGTACTCACAACTGCATTATCAATAAAAAAGGTTAAAAAGTTTAGTTGTTGAACATGGCGGTGCATACGTGTAAAAGGATCGTGGCTGGATATTTACAGGTGAACTTTCGTGTTTAGAAACAGTTAACAAAGATGTTAGGTGAGCTTGGGTGCATGTATGTAAACGTGTAAACTGGTAAGGTAATGTAGATGTAATATAGTTAACCTAACTAAACAACTACGGAGTAAGCATTATGTAATATATCTTACTGTACGCACTAATACAATAAAATAATGGAAATGAAGAAATAATGATTAACAAGAACTAAACATCCAATCCCAAAACCGTTTCCTGGAAAATCTAGGAATAGTTCTTGTGAATTAGTTATAAAACACTATGAAAAACATACGGCCCAATGCATATCTCGTACAAACAACAAAACATTTTAGACTCTGTTTGAAATTCACTTTGTTTGGTAACTGAGAAGATAGCTGCTCATAAGCAATAAATAACTTTGCTACGCAATACCTTCTATTAAAATATGCGGAACTCATTTCTGTAGTATATTGATAAACTAATTTCAGGTACAAAAATCGTGTAGAGTTCGTCAAAATGTATAGTTAAGTTGTGAAACAGAAGTTTAATTGATTTCATTCCAAATGAATTTGTATGTTTTCTGTAATCATCTGCATGTAAGGAAAATAAAAAAATGTATTTGATTTGAAATATTTTGTTGCGAGTCCGTTTATTTTAATTATCTGTGTAAAATAAATTGCTATTAAATACAGATTATTAATAATTATTAGTTTTACTTCTACTACTGCTTATAATATATATTATTATTATATTATATTATCACTACGCTTTGTGATTCCTTAAACTGTAGTTAGGGAATGGTTTGTAGAATAGCACACGTTCCCTCCATTTTTATTCCTCCAATAAACATTCCTTCCTAAAATGTACAAGGCCACAAACTAAATACACTAGATGTACACTATTACAATTTGCCTCATCAACTGAAAGTAAATAATAATCCAGAATCAATTAATTCGTCAATGCTGCCATACACATTATATAATACTACTTGTCATTACTATTTGCTCAACGCTACGACGGCTAACATTTTTTTATTCATGGAAAATACAAAAGTAGAAGATTCCAGACATGATGTTACGAGGCTTCAGACTTCACCCAGTAAATATTACTTGTCGCAGTGATGCCATATACTAATTCTTCATATATGTAGAGACACTATGACACTTTGTGCCTAGATTCACAAATACTCTCAAGGTTACTTTGGGGCCTCTAAGTAAGGATATCTCTCAAATTCTTGTGCACTACATAACACACGTTGTACGTGCCAGGAAAGGTGAGACTGGTAAGGATGATTCCAAATAATATCACTTCACAGAACCTGATAAACTTTTACATTGACAGTATTTTCATCACTGATTTGGAATAAAACAGTAAATTAGTCACTCTGGTTTTTTAATCTTTACGTTCATAAACTTGATCAAATGTATAAAGAGTTATAAAAATGTTTAGAATGAGTAAAAACTTTTTGTATCGTAGTCACAATAAAACTGTTGGATAAAATAATGCACACGTGACAACAATAAATCCAATTTCAATACTCTTTTCACTGGAGTACAAAGGCGAGAGTCAATAAGGATCTTGGTTGACAGCGAGTGCTGACGTTGGACACATACGAACTGCTTTATTTCAGCACAGAAGCCGACTGCGACAATAAACATTACACCTGGAGCGCTGACATGACTGGAGAGTGCTGCATCAACTGGCCTTAGTCTCTCTTATGGTTCGTTTGCTCACTATAAAAATATACTTGATGTACAATATTAATATATATTGTATTTTGTCAAAAATTTTGAGAGATGATTTAGTGAAATAAATAACACGATGGTCTCTCGGTATAGTTTCTTTATCATAAGCCGAGTATGATACGATCCTAGTTTGAGATTTATTCTTGTCTAATAGTCTTACTTATTGGTTGAGTAATGTTTTGTAATGTCATATGAATTCGAGTGTTTATGGTCAGACAGTGACATGAATATCTGACATGGTAGCTATTAACGATGCCAATCTTGTATATTGGTATATACTACTAATACAAATTGAATCTATACAATCTAACAGATTCAGCTTTTCAGACAAGGAATTTTGGGCATCAAAAATCGGTTGTTCTGGTCACTTAAATTAAACATATTCTTATTTGTAATATAATCATTTTGTATGTAACACGTCTACAAGTAACTATAACAAGAATGATACTAATAATACGTGAAATTAAAAATTAATTAAATTCTTAAAAAACAAAATCAGATAATTAAATATATGATATTAATGTTTTCCGTGATGTGCATTATTGTATTTTTGTTACCTTCCGTGTATTTATTTGAGGTGATTAGTTGGTTAGGTGCTATTCCTCGCCAGTGGTAGCACTTAAGTCTAGACGTTGTAAACAATGTACCAGTGAAACCTCTGTATCCTAATTATGTAATCTACATTATTACAAGAAAGTAGATGGTTAAGATATCTACAAAACGTCTATCACTGGGTATACAGGATTTTAGGTCTCAGAAATAAAGGGCCCATTCAGTCCTTTATGAAATAAAAATATATATTTAGAAAATGACTGATTTCAGAAACCAATTCCAATTCTTTATACATTGAAAATACTTATTTTCCTAGCATTGGTCGGTCAACCTGGTACTAATCTCTAGTACAATAATACATTTCTTAACGGGTAGGGTTGACTCTTCACTTCAGCATCCCTTTCCGCTACTCGATGTAAAAACATAAAGTTTGGGTATAGTGACACTTAGTTTTTTTTTTAATGGAGTCATGTGGAAATATAAATATTATTAACTGAAAAAATATTAGTATACTAACACAGTTTTGTCTTTATTTTTCAATGAGACGATCACAACCTTCAATTAGCTGATAAGTGTTGCAAAGCTAATAAAATATACCTTCCGCTTAATTCACCGTCTTTAATTTGACACTGTCACAGACTTGATTCCTGGAATCTGGAGTCCACGTTCATTTGAAGAGATCTAGAAAAAGTCGGTGACGAAGAAGTTCAAAGCAAACTCCTTCCTTCGTTACGACATTAGAGATACCTAGATGACAAAAAAGTCTGTCTGGATTACCCAGCAGCCTATCCGTCCTTAATACGTAAAGACTTGATTAAGTGATTTAAAATCAAATAAAGAATTGTAATACATTGTATATATTTGATGTTATTTGAAGGGAATCCTAGATCTACCATTGCCACTTGTGTAATATGTAGTGTCCTCTATTTATTTAAAAGCAATATGAGTTTTATTTTCAATAAAATGTGGCTAGAAAATGTTAAATAATAATTTTTGGAATATAGATTGATAACAAAATACAGAATCAGTTTCCTTTCAATGATTTCTAAAACAAACCAGTCTTCAGAGTTAGGTCCTGGCCAGATGAGTTTGTACACTTCATCGACGTCAACCGTAAATAAAATAAAAAGCAGTTCGTATGCGTCCAGCGCGTCAACAGTGAGCCTCCCCGATTCACTCCTCAATTCATGGCTACATTGGAATTGTTTTAGAATTCTCTCTAAACAATAGAGGCCCCATATATCTTTATGACAACAGTGTTGGCTTGCAATACTGTTGTCGATCATGAACAGTGAAATGTAAAGAACTGAATAATTATTTGGTTTATTTATTTACAAACTTTGGTTATTATATTTATACTTGTAACGATATAAATGCTACACTTGGAATTTGTAAGAAGCATACAATTTTGTTAAAATACTTAATTTTAAACTAAGCGGATTTAATATAAATTTAAACGAAGTCAATTATTTAATTTATAGTACACTCTACCGAAAATTGTACGCAAGTGTGGTTTAAAAAATAGTTTTTACTAATAAATGACCAAAAATTGGTTTTATGTTACTTATAAATTATTGAGATGTCATGAAAAAAAGTTCAATTGTAATTATAGAACATAGGGTAAAGCAGTTTTACCCCTCTTTATGTAAGGCAAAATCAATTTAAATCCCATCCTTTCTATCTCTGGAACATCTATAAACGAAGAAAACAAATTATATTCCATACTTAAGCTATAATTGTGTGTATGTGTTCAAGACAAAATAGTCGTAGTTTTTGTAACAATAAACTTGTACAGATAAAAAGGATAGCCAAGTTAAAAAAAAAAACGTGAGCGAAAGAATAAATGAATGTTACTTCAGTGATTGTCCATACGTCAGCGGGTTTAATTAGATTTTATTATCAGTAACGTCAGAAATAGGTTAGTTTTATAATAACGCAATAAAATTTTTACTGGAATTTTATTTCGAGTCTGTTGGTGGCACTGCAATAACTATGTTTCTTTCCCAAATAACACATAAAATTGAAACACCTATTTCGTCTTTTATTACCTATGGACGTTTTACTTTATTTTATTTTATACCAGTATTAATGTGTAACATTATTTTAAAAGTTTCATGAAATTAAAGTTGTGTAATCAATTTATAGGCTGTTTATTGCGGCTTATTTGTCATTAAAATAGTTTTAATGTGTGCATTCGACAGTGGATTGTATGAAAATCGTTACAAACTTACTTACCCATTTTTATCTATCGAAATGTATTTATTAATTTTGAGTTTAAAATCTAATAGTTCATCTCATACTTTTTAAAACTTAAACTAACCGACTTTCTTAGCAGTGATCTATTTTATGACACTTATTGAAAAAGTAAATCTCTAAGGTGAGATTTATGATTTATTCCACATATAAAATTGCATTAAAATGTATACAATATTGAGATAATATTAATAGGGTATTAGACAAATGTTAGTTCTTATGAGAATGAGTGTAAAATGCAGACGGTGGAAATACTTAGTGACCACAAACGTAAATGCTACGAAGCTGAACATTTTCATAATGGTTATTCACATAGGTTATCAAACTCGCATTTACTTTCATATTTAATATTATCCCTGAGTGCATCAGACGAAACATGGCCATTATATGAAACTTGGCAAAGAAAGTTATAAACTAGGCATATTTATAAAATCTTTTCACTATATTGATTAACTATATTAAAAATCAATATATCATTGTGCCATGTGTGATTTAATTGTTTTAGGCTGTATTATGTCATACCACACAAAGTATATATTTTGTGATTCAATGTTTATTATAAAAGATGTTTATTGAAAAAAAATATTGAAAAATTATATATATATATATATATATAAACATTTATATGGCTATTTATTGCACGTTAAATAATTCTTTAAAACTTTACACGGCAAAAACGTATTGTTTTGCCTTTCTTTTATTCCATTATGTTTTATTATTTACATTGTTTACATATTAAATACAATAGATTTAATTTATACTATGAAAATAATACTTTAATATTACGTTGTGTGGGCTTTGTTTTCATTTTCGAATTAGTCATTCGTATATTCAATAAAGAGTTGTATACTACCACTTAAGAAGAAATGATCAGTTATAATATTTTAACCTCAACTAAATTAAGGACCAAAAATGACTAAGCACTTACTATATAAGAATTAATTAAATAAAAACATTGATGAAGATACACAACGGGGTTCTTTTAGGTATAACGATAGTTAGAAATATTCAGGCAAATTTTAAAAATTGTATTAATACAGAAATATTTAAGGACATAAACGTCAATTCTAAAGAGATAAAAGAAATCTTACTCCAACTTTTAACAATAGAATTGGACCAAATGAATCGTATATCTTTACGAGAATTCTAATTGGTGGTTTCATAAAGTGTTATTGCGTGCTCTATAATGCGCCTATAGCGATCTCTCTCTGGTGTAATCTTGTCAAGTTTACAGTCTCTTTACAGCCATCTGGTGCTGTGACAGTCTTGTTTTGCCCTTGGTTTTGTGTTTTATAAAAGCAATTAGTGACTATATCATTTGATGGTTTTCTATACAATTAGTGCAATTAGTGACTATACCATTTGATAGTTTTCTTGTGCATTTTTTGTCAAATCTTGTATAATTTTATTCTGTTACGCGATAGGCATTATCTTATTTTGTGACAAGACTGTTTTCTTTAGTTTGCATTACTATTTTTAATAGAAAGAGATTTACGTGCTTATAACGGAATTTCACAAGTTGGAAATGTACTACTAACGGAATTACTTTGACTAATATGTTATAAAAATATCAAGTACAGTACGTTTTGGCCTGTTTACTCATATACGAAAGATACGAGTCAACCCTTCACTTTTATTAAGAAACGGTTGAGAATTTCGTAATATTTTTTAGGGATGTGTAATAAAATTACTTGTAGATTTTCTACAATAATTATAAATTGAACTATAATTGTCTGAGCGTTCGCCTACAACCTTAGGGGCTGGAAAGAAGTAATGTCTGTCTTTCTGTCTTTACACATGAAGTATCCAGAATTAACATAAGCATAGCATTTGACAACACGGTCATTTCTATAAAAGCAACAAATTTGATGATTGCGCATCAAATCAAATCAAATCTTTAATTGCTCGTCACAATTACACATTGTATGGCAAACGTCAGAATTAATTATAAATTTAAAACTCGCATACCACATTACCACCACGTCCAAACTTACATAATTTTCATGCATTCCAGTCTCATTCATCCATCGCCAATCACAACCCACTTTCAGCGCTGGAGTCAGTCATCGAATTGGGCGGTCTCCCAGTTAAACGCCAGAAACTCGTCAGCGCTGTAGAATGCATTTGACACCAGGAAGCGCTTAAGACGAGCTTTTGACGCCTTGGGCGTTTGGGCGTTTGTAATAAAATTTGGCAAACTGTTGATGAAATGAACACCTGCCTGCGAAGGCAAGTGCTCATAAACCACCGTTCTGTGTCTTCCAGTACGGTAGTTATCTCTGCCTCTAGTCTCATACCCGTGTATGTCACGTCCCCTGGTTAGGGCACATTTAGACAAACAGAACCAAGATGTTTCTAAAGTGTAGAGACTGGGCAAAGTCAACAGTTGCAAAGTTTTGAATGCTGTCCTGCACGACTCTCTGAAATTCAACTTTGCGATGATACGAATAGCTTTTTTTTGCAATTTGAACACCCTCAGGAAATTATTGCCTGTACAGGCCCCCCACAACACCACTCCATAGGAAAGGTGAGAGTGAATTAGCCCATAATATGCCGCAATCAATACCTGACTGGGGCAGTACCGGGCCAAGGACCTCAAAACATATATTCCTGAGGACAGTTTGGCGCACACATGGTCAATGTGATTATTCCATGTGAACCCTCGGTCGAGGAGTATTCCAAGGAATTTTGAGGAGTAGACTTCTTCCAATATGGAATCTGCTAACATGACGGCTGACCCACATTGGGAGTCCGTTGGACGCAGTGTGAAATTCAACACGTTGGATTTCGAAGAATTCGTTTGAAGGTTGAGGCTATTGAAATATTGCACACAATTGTTGATATCGACAAAGGATTGTAGCTCCAAAACTTCTTGTGTGTTATCTCTGAAACAGAGAGTCGTGTCATCAGCATACTGCACAATTTTACCATGCAGCAGCGATAAATGTACGTCGTTGACATATAACAGGAAAAGGATTGGGCTGAGTATAGAGCCCTGAGGGACTCGATAACTCAGTTGAATTGGTTTAGAAAATTGGTTTGAGATCTGAACCACTTGAGTTCTCTGACTTAAAAATGATTTAAGCCATAAGAGCGGCACACCTCGGATGCCATGAGAATGTAATGTGTCAAGCAGTATTTCATGGTGAACGCAGTCGAATGCTTTAGAAAGGTCGAGGAACACACTTAATGTGTAATCCTGACGTTCTAGACCCTCTACAACCATATCAACCAGACTCACCACTGCGTCTATCGTCGATTTATTTTTCCTGAATCCAAATTGGTGTTCAGAAAGCTGGTTATTTTTATTTAAGAAATAAAGCATTCTCGTTAGAAAAAGTTTTTCAAATATTTTGCTCAATACAAAATTGAGACGGGCCGATAGTTATTTATTGAACAGGGGTTTTCTTTCTTGAAAATTGGATGCACTTTTGCAATTTTTAGGAGAGAGGGAAAAACTCCTGAGTTAAAAGACAAATTGACCAATTGAGTCAGTGGTTTCACGATATGCCTTGAGCATTGTTTTATTAACCACATGGATCTCGATTCTAGATCATTTGATTTTTTAGCTGGGAATTGTTGAATGATTTTATCGAGCTCTTCCTCAACTACAGGAGTCAGAGCCATTGAGGCTGTTGGACTCTGTCTACGCGTGGGATTCCCCTGTGGCAGCGATGGACGAGGGCCCCGTCCACAAGCAACAGACGCAAAAAATCCGTTAAACTCGTCGGCAACCCTAGAGGCATCACTCACAAGGGTGTCCCCAATTTTGACTGTGATTTGCTTGGATTCTTGATGTTTATTGTTAATGATGCCCCATACAGTTTTAGAAACGTTTTTTTAAGAAGTAATTGATTTTGAGACATCATACGCTTTTGCAGCTTGGATCACCTTCCTGTAAATTTTTTTATAATTTCGAAAAAAGATTTTGAACTGTTGAACTTGAGTTTTTCTCTCTACACCAGAATGCCTTTAGTGACCCAAGTATTATTTACCTTCTTTGGACGAGGTTTGATCGTTTTTGTAGGGCAGCAGGTGTTGAGATGGAAATTCAAACATTCATTGAACATTTGAAACTGCTGCTCTACTAGGTGTGAAGAATTTAGAAAATTCCACTTTTCTTTTGAAAGGGAAGCGTTGAGAGCAATATTTTCTGGCCTCGTGTCTCTTATTGTTTTGGTAATTCTTGGTTCTCTCTCAATTTGTTTTCCACTAATGATAGCCTCTTGGCCATAGTGGTCTGAGATAGCTGTGTTGACCACCGATACTGTGACATTTTCAACGTTTGTGATGATGTTATCAATAGCCGACTGTGTTGTAGCCGTCACTCTCGTTGGAGTTTTGACCAGCAGTTCAAGGCCAAATGACCTCAGCAGATCGACTAGTCGCTTGGTGGATGGATGGTTGCTGTCCATCGCATCCACGTTGAGATCGCCCATCAATACGAAATCGTATTGATGGTTAGTCAGGTCAGTGATTAATACTTCGAATTTTGAAAAAAAACTGATCTTCATTTCCACTGGGAGACCTGTAAATCCCTATCACAATTAATGTTGACCTGTTAGTTTGTACTTTGATCCCAACTGCTTCGAAATCTTTCGCGGTCGTTTCTTTGATTGTAAATTTTGTGAAAACTAAATTTTGTCTCAGAAAAATTGCTACACCACCTCCTTTGGAGGTCTGGCGACAGTACGCTTCTGCCAAGTTGTAATTTGGAATTTTGCATAGTTCAAGGTTTTCGTTGTTAAAACCGTTCTCGGTTACAACGAGTATATCTGATTTCAGCTCCTCACACATCAGCTGAATTTCATCCAATTTGTTGGTTGCGTACTGGGCGTTTTGGTGGAGTAGTCTTAGTGAAACTTGAACATGTAATTTTTGATTTGTCTGATTTTGCCGATTTTGGTCTGTCAATTTAGTCCTTTGCTGTAAAGTGGGCCCCCTAAAAAAACTGGATTTTCTTTTAAGTTTGCAGAGCCTCCTTTGATCTGCAGAATGTCTGGACTGGGGGAGCGTCTCACGGCGTCCGCGTAGGAGACATCCTGTATGCTAGCTGGCCGTTGAGGGGTGGTCGCTGACTCTCTTCGGGCAGCAGCGGGCGTTGGCATGCTGGAGGTGGAAGCTGCCGCTGCGCGAGTATTCCCCCAGAGTCGCGGCTGCGCCTTCATTTCTGATTCTTGAGTGTTACCTCAAAGGATCTGGCTGGGGGCTAGCAAATACTGTTATATTGTTCTTATGAGTAACCTGATAGCAACAACAAACACTCCAAAATAAATAAATTTATAAACACACTGAGCAAAACCATATGAGATTTTAACAGGTGACGTAATAACACATGTAGCCTAAGGAAGTGAGCTTTATACTTGAAATGTTGCAAGTAATCCAAGCGAAGCCTATGGAGTACTCTGGTATGGGAAGCCTGGTATGAAGTACTCATACCTTGTGCTTATCTAAGTATCACCATAAAATATGGTTACTGTTTAAAAAAATGCTAACCTTCTAGAAATCCTTTTTCCACAAAAAATACAACGAATATAAGCAGTACTAAAGAGATCGTGGCATTTTTGAAGTCTAGTCTAATTTTCAGTAGTATTTATGCGAGTCAGTAATAGGGGAGGAAATGTGATGTGACATCAGATATTAATGTTCTTTCTCATAATTTCCTTAGACCTCTCAATTATTTGAGTCTTTCAGTTGTCACAACAAACTTCACCATTTGGAAAATGATGGCCTATTGTGTCACGTGCTGTGTGTTAGGTTATTGAAATCACCATTGTTAATTACGGTAAGTGTCTATTGTTTACTACGAACTATAGTTCAATGTAGTGGGCATGTGTTAGTAGATTGCTAATGACATTATAATCTGGTATTATTATTTGAACATAAATAACTTCACTTTATATTTTAAATTTGGGAAAACCAAAATATCATTGTTTATTCCAATTCAAATTGAAGCCTACTATTGAGAACTTGACAAGCCCTTCTTAAGATTGTGACGAATCCTCGAATCCTTTGTTTAGGGTTATTTACTTGCTGGGTTAATGTTTTTCAGAGAGTATAGATCAAAATTATTTGACTAGTAGCACCAAATTAATATCAAAAAGTAATACAACTTATAGATTATAATGATCAACATAGGGAATGTCTACGTATTACCCTTGATTCATAGGAAGTTCTTCACAAAAGTAACCAGTGGAGCGCAACACGACAGATATAGTTCAGCTCAGTTTCTCCATTCTGTCGAGGCAATTGCTTTTTCCGCAATGTTCTCCTGGTATTTATACAATCAACGGCTTTTTTGTGTAGTCTTTCAAAATTTCATTCAGTTTACCTATATTGTTAGTTGTCGTAAGTACTAAGTGAAATTATTTTATTGTAGGTTGTTGGTGTTATGAGATCTAGAGTATTTATTTTCTTTTCTTTTGTTACTTCTTGTTGCAGTCGTTACTTTTTGTTTTTGTTTTGTAAACTGTTACTTTTATATCATATTTATCAGCTTTTTTATGTGCCTATACGCTACTGTTGCCATCTAATTTTCACCTTATTGTAAAATGGTCTATACCGTTGTAATAAATAAACGGCCCATTGCATGTGGAGATTACTCGGGCCATGGCTACCTTTAATATTTAAAACAGTCTACACTACTTTGCTCGTACCTTGAAAGCACAGCTTGTCTGGACATTGACTGAGGACTTATAGTTACTACCTAACAATAATGGTTTAACAATAGTTGCTATTCGTTACAGGCATTAAATATATTATTTTAAGTTTTTATACTCAGGTTCAATAACAATTATTGAGGAATTATGATAACATAGAAAAACATAGAAAAATGTTTAAAGGGAAAGCTTCAAATCTAATTTGCTTTACCTTTTTATTGCAAAATACTTTAATATTAATATTTTCGAAAATTAAAATTTGCTATTTTATATAAAGAAAAACATTATTATAAAAGTTCTGTACTGTTAACTCTACTTTGTAAATATGGGGTTATATTTTGACAGTTTGACCAGAGGGTAAGTGTAAGAACAAAATATCAAACTTGGCAAAGGCTCGCCTCATAATTCATATCGTCTCATATATTGGCCGCAGTGTGCTGACATCAGTTCCACATCTGAGGTTTTCTCTTTTCTTGACAGATCCCAAAATCTAAAATTCGGTCACTGTATTAAAGTATATACGAGTACACACACAAAACACACACACACAAACACACACACACACACACACACACACACACACACACACACACATAAAAATCCCGGCGGAGCAAGTGCTTTTTATGATTCTATGTTTATTATTGTAATATATATATATATATATATATATATATGCTTGGTAGGCTTTTCATATACAGGTGACAGAGGCACAATGTATTGCTCCGCATATTTCATACTTACATTTTAAATTTATTAATCACTTCATTATTTTCATTTACTCTACACTAGTTATTTATTAACGTTCAAATCTCTGTAAACAGGCTTGTAATTAAACCAAAATATCTGAGACAAGACGTTTATTTTTAAGAGTTTAATTTCACTCCTTGATTTTATTTATAAAAAACAGAGAAATTTTTCATAGAGTACTCGTAAAATATAGTAACCATGACTTTAATATACTTCTCTAATAAAGAAATAAAGCAAAGGAAAATTATTCAATCATTTTTTGGTATTGAGGTTCTTTTTCTTCTAATGTGGTATAGGACACTGAGTTTACAAAGAACGAAACCGTTATATTTCAATTAACCGCCGCAAATCGTTGTTATGGATTTTATAATTGGTTTTGTGTTTTTCAGCTTAGTTCTTTTCGTATATGGATAGTAATTAAAGCCTTTCTCCCTGAAAATGGAAGAAAATAAAGATTACGTCTAACGTCTTTTTCACCTCTACGGACATTCGTGAGGTTTTATTAACCCTTGTTCACACATGATTTTGAATCATTTAATTGGAAAGTTTGACAAAAAGAAAACAAATAAAGAATGCATAGTAGGAATTATTTATTCTCCTGTCTATAAAAAGGGGCATATTTGTGATATACTTTTAGATAGGTTTTGATAAATATTTTATGACGGTAGTTCATCAAAAATTAATTTCTTTTGCATTCTTTAATTTTTCTTTGACCCCCTCTTCGTTTTGGATAGACCAGTTAGTACGCCAGGCTATTTTACTTTTGTGCCACGAAAGTGGGAAAAAAACAATTTAAAACTACGATTAAAATGATACAGGATGTTTGATCCATCTGATAGGTCGTCAATATCAAATTTTCTTATATGTTCAAACAACATCTCATTTTTTAATGTTGAGTTGAGCTCCAGCTCACGTTCCTGTTAGTGCAGCGTCTGTAATATGACTCAAGCATAGACTTGACCCTTGGAATCTGGAGACATGTCACCAGAACAGATCCAAACAAATTTGAGGACGAACAAGAGACACCTAGACTAACCAAATATAGTGCAATTTATGTTAAGAGGTATTCTCATTGTCTCTTCAGTTTTATACACAACTTAGCTACTGTGAGAAGAGTACAGGAGTCAATCTGTGACAGCGTACTACATTAAACTATGAACTATAGTGAACTGGAGCTATATTCAATATTCACATTAGATAAACCATTCCCACCATAACTACTGTAATTGCAGAAAACATCTCATGGTTTACTTACCACATTAAAGTAATATATATCACTCATTTTAGGTATTACAGATTTAAAAATGTTTTGACACAGAACACTGTATGACGAATAATTGTGTAGATTCTCTGGTCTTGTTATAAGTGTAGTTGTGATATATCTAGATGACATACTAGGTCAAGAAATCTGATGCTACTCGTGGTTGCAACAGTTATTACACCTCATTAACGTTGTTTCTGTCGTTAACGATAACTTTTTATTATTTATTCGTAATTAGTTTATCGAATACTTGTGATACGTAAATCTGTTTTCAGCGAGGTTTAATACTTAATATAAGATATTTAAAACTTGTTATTATATTTAGTTTTGAATAAGTAAATACTGTAATTAAAATTAAATCTCAAAGTAATGTAAGTGTCGGTATCTTTAATTGTGGTCTCGAAATTTAGCATATTACTCAGTAAGGTTTTCTACAAAACAACTGTTAGTGAAAGATATACTTGTTTATACCTTAAAGAACTTTCTGTCGCCATGAGTAGGTTTTTTCCACGTTTAGTTTATAATTTTTGGGTACTAAATCAAACTTCTCTTTTATCTTCATTTACACACAAAAGTTATTGTTTTAGTAACCTAAAATCCTATCTTGTCAGTAACTAATCAGAAACAATAATTGAATAGATATGAACATATAGACTTAAAACCAAGATATATATGATTTTATTAATGAAATCACTTATTTGGTTTGATAAAAGAGCAATGAGATCTCAAGGAAAGGTTTGGTAGTTTATGCCTTGAATATCCTTTCCAGAAGGAAATCATCGTAAAACGAGACAGAATATGCATTCATATATATTTATTGATTAATTCGTATGAAGTTGTTTACCTAATGTAATTGTAATAAGCCACCACAATGTTACATTGCCTTCAAGATTTTGGAACTTCAACATCTGTAAATCTACCTAGCATTAAAATAGATCAAGTCCCTTAAAATATGAGTCTTTGGAAACACCTTATATATACACTATGTATGACTAATGAAATGTGCGAAACATTTGAAAGCACTTTTGTCTCAGACATGATTTTTTGACGTCTCAATAATGGTTGTGCTGATGACTCAAACAAAGCTGTGCTGACTTTTCTCGCATGGCTGTGTTGATATCTCAAACATGGCTGTGCTAACGTCTCAAAAATGGCTGTGTTGACGGCTAAAACATAGATGAGCTGACATTTCAAATGTGGCTATACTGATGTTTCATTATGGCTGAGCTTATGTCTCGAGCATAGGTGTAATGTTGTTTCAAACAAAGTTGTGCCGATTTCTGAAACATGCCAATGCTGGTTATGTCTAATAAATATCATATTCTGGTTAATATTTGAATTACTTCCTTTGGGGAAAATGAGTTTGTCTGTAATTTTTTATTAACTCAGTAATAATTCAAAATTTATTGAAAAGTACCTATGAAAAAGGTGTAAGATGATATATTTGATATATTTACTACTTAGTTGGGACCAATGATAATTATTACACCATTTTGACAATAATCAATAACCAGTTTGTAATTTAGCATTTCACATCACACAAAATAATTTTATTAGACTATAAACGTATTGTATTGTTAAACGATGAGATCATACAAATGGTCTTTTAAGAGAAGGGTTGTTGCGAGTTATCAAAGAACTTAAAAATCTCACAAATGAGGCTGTTTGTTTTTGTATTTGTGCGATTCCACGATGATTCCACTGTGTTAATGAACCCTTAAGGGAAATTAATACTTCTTTTCTCAGAGACTAACTACTCCCTTAATTCTTCATTGAAACATTTTTATTTCTTTCAACGGATATTTTTTTTATTTTAAAGCTAAATACTTCTTAACGAGCCATTTCTTATAAAAAAAGGCGTCGGAAAATTTTTACAGTGATAGCAAAATTAAATTAGTATTATAGGTATAAGTTTAAATAAGAACAAAACCCAAGTTTAAATGATTTCTGTTCTTAAATAGTAAATTTAATTGTGAAGATTCTCTTGGGGATGTAAGGAAAGTGATGGCATGGTTTATAAAATTTAGTTTTTCGATAAAAAATAATCATAATTTTAGGTAAAGTTAAGCATGTTAACCCTTATAATCTAGGTTGGGATCACACATAAAGTATTTTAAGACATTATTTAGATATTTAAAACTACATTAAAACTACATATGTTTTACACCCTTGGCCGCAAAACTCTTAGTTAGTTAGTGTTACAATTATTGCATTAGAAATAAAATAATCTGTTGCAATTGTAGTACAGACATCATTTTATTTCAGTAATTTGTAATTGCATACGTTTTTTCTTGCACACGTTACTATAAGGAAATAAAGACATAATAATAAATAGCAACATCTATGCATCATTCTGCATAGAGATAATCTTTTAATTGGAGGCATACAACCACAACCGTGAAATACTATTCTGTGACCAATGAAGGGATGTGTCGAGAGTAATCAATACATAGGCTCCAAGAGTGTGCACTGACAGTTCTGCATAACGGTATGTGGTGCATGGTATTTTTGATTCACTAATTTATATCTCATCTAATATGTATATACAATCTATGTGTACTGTCATGTACATCAAACGTAAAATATCCCATATAAAAGTAAAATTTGTATTCATCAAATTATTAAAATGTTCACTTAAAATTTCAGTACATTTAAAAGTGTTTCTGTACAACTGAAACACAATATGTCAATAACTTAAATAAATATGTTCTATAAAACCAGATTTAATATAGAATGTATCATGGCATGCTTTGCAAGTACTTTGTCAGAGGTACCGAATACAGATACAGAGACGTCTGGTGAATTTGACCTTATATGTCAATTCAGCCGAACCACCACACTTTCAGATACATGCCACAACTTGACAGAGCATGGTTGTCGCGTCCGTTATCAGATTGAAACCACAAACAGAGATACAGAAGCGCCTGACTAATTTGACCTTATATGTCAATTCAGCCGAACCACCACACTTTCAGATACATGCCACAACTTGACAGAGCATGCTTGCCACGTCCGTTATCAGATTGAAACCACAAACAGAGATACAGAAGCGCCTGACTAATTTGACCTTATATGTCAATTCAGCCGAACCACCACACTTTCAGATACATGCCACAACTTGACAGAGCATGCTTGCCACGTCCGTTATCAGATTGAAACCACAAACAAAGATACAGAAGCGCCTGACTAATTTGACCTTATATGTCAATTCAGCCGAACCACCACACTTTCAGATACATGCCACAACTTGACAGAGCATGCTTGCCACGTCCGTTATCAGATTGAAACCACAAACAGAGATACAGAAGCGCCTGGCCAGGCGAATTCGACTTTATATGTCAATGCAGCCAAACCACCACACTTTCAAAAATACGCCACAACTTGATAGAGCATGCATTTCACTTCCGTTATTTGATTGAAACTACATTAAAATACAATGACATCAAATGAAATCAATTTTATATATCAATACAGCCGAAATCTCACACATTTAGAAATATGCCACAACTTGACAGAGCGTGCTTGTCACGTCCATTATTTGATAGAAACGTTATTCAGATACAGGGACGCCAAGTGAAACCGACTTTATATCTCAATACAGCAGAACCCTCTCACCTTCAGAAATATGGCACAAGTTGATAGAGCGTGCTTGTCACGTCCATTATTACATTAAAACTACACACAGATACAGGGACGCCAAGTGAAACCGACTTTATATCTCAATACAGCAGAACCCTCTCACCTTCAGAAATATGGCACAAGTTGATAGAGCATGCTTGTCACGTCCATTATTACATTAAAACTACACACAGATACAGGGACGCCAAGTGAAACCGACTTTATATCTCAATACAGCAGAACCCTCTCTCCTTCAGAAATACGGCACAAGTTGACAGAGCATGCTTGTCACGTCCATTATTACATTAAAACTACACACAGATACAGGGACGCCAAGTGAAACCGACTTTATATCTCAATACAGCAGAACTCTCTCACCTTCAGAAATACGGCACAAGTTGACAGAGCGTGCTTGTCACGTCCATTATTTGATAGAAAAGTTATTCAGATACAGGGACGCCAAGTGAAACCGACTTTATATCTCAATACAGCAGAACCCTCTCACCTTCAGAAATATGGCACAAGTTGATAGAGCGTGCTTGTCACGTAAAATACTATTACTAACTTTAGACTTTAAAAACTATTATCATAGAATGACTCTTGTTAAAGATTTCTAAATGTTTTCTGATCATGCCTACAAGTTAGTTTAGATCTTTGCCATCGAAACATAGCTCAGACAAGAAAGTCTAATCTTCAGACGTACCAAGTAACACTATCATTGTGTTAAGCCATGTTTGCTTAGTCTATTTACAATTTCTCTGACATGTACTAAATGCGAATTAAGGTCTTTACTGTACACTAAGATATCATCACAAAAATTTATCATATATTTAAATTTTATATTATCTAGGACTTTGTCCAGATAGGCGGACAATACAGCACTACCAACATGTAAACCAAAGGGGACTCGTTTAAATTTATATTTACCAAATATAGTACTAAATGAGGTAAGATCTTGACTATCAGGTGATAATGGACATTGTAAAAAAATTTTTCTTAAATCTATTACTGAAAAATATTTAGCTCCACTAAGATGTTGATAATAGTTATTTAAATCACCAATGGGAAAATCAATTTTCTGTAACTTTTTATTTAATTCTGTGTAATTGACTACAGGTCTGTCCTTTTTGGTTAAAAAGGCTGGACTGGAATAGGCTGAAGTACTGAGTTCAATTATTCCTTGGTCCAACCAATCCTGTATTATTGTTTTCATCTTATTTACAGTGGGAGGGCTCATAAAATAAGGCCTAATATTTACAGGTGTCGGGTCATTTAGAATTAATTTAACTTCCAAATCTAGAGCCTCTCCTAATTTTGGAGTAAAAAAATCCCTTATAAGGTTTTGTATCTCAGCCTCAGCTCTAGTGCACCCTATTTTTACATCAATGTTGTTTAATTCATGTTCAAAAGGCTGTTGTCTGACAATAGTTACTTTCTCATTACAATTGAATTTAAAATAACATGAATCTCCATCAAGATCTAAAATTAGTTTACTATTAGTATAAATGGGTTTCCTAATACAATGTCCCATTTTAAATTATCCAATACAATAAGTTTTACTTTCCAACAAAATTTATACATTTTTATCTTAGCTTAACAGTAACCAAAACATTTTATTTCGGCGTTATTTGCAGCAAACATTCTATCATCTGACTTCATTAATTTAGAAACATTTTTATTCAACAATAGGCTATCATAAAATTCTTTACTAATTATATCTCTTGTAGCACCAGTGTCTAATAAGCAGTTTGTTTTTACATTTTTACCCACTATAGCTTCAATTAAAGGCATATTGTTACACTGTTTAACATTTAGTCTTAGATTAGGTTTTCCATAGTTTAATTTACTCCAATTTTTAATTACCTTAGCATAGACTTTCATAAAATAGCGTTTTTCTTTTCTTACTGCATTACTATTTATAAAATTATTATTCTTAGACTTATGAAACCGGGGAGGGATATTTTTATTGGTTGTGTGTAATACCACTCCCCTATCAACTAGTTTTTTGGCTTCCTAACACAATTTTCTGCCTAGTGACCAGGCATATTTCAATTGAAACATAACTTTGGGTTTTTACAGTAGGTCTACTATTTCTAGGTCCAACATGTGGTGGATACATGTTGTTAACATATGTCCTACTTAAATTGTCCCTTAAGTTATCATTAAAGCTTATGTTGTTACTAGCTATACACAATTTTTCCAAATCTATAAAACAAATGGGATTGTTTTCAAAAATTAACTTATTTCTATCTGTAGGCTTAATACCTCTTTTTATACAAGTCACCAAGTCCTGTTCACTTATGTTGCACAATAAAACTTGACTGAGCTCTTTGATATCATAGATATATTCATACAGTGGCTCATCAAACCTTTGTGGCCTATAAACTAAATCTAGTCTAAGTCTTTCAATTAGGCCTACAGGGATAAAAGCACTAATTAATTCCCTATGTAGATAGTTGACATTTGGCATGACAGACTTACACTGTATTATTTTGGCTAAAAGTGGACCTTTTGCATAACAGGATAACAATGCTAAAATTTCATTATCTGATAGGCTAGTTTCATATTTTATTTTTAACAAAGTTTTCAAAAAGTTTATAAGCTCAGGTACTACTAAACCATTTGTTACTGTAAAATTTTGTAAATAATGTTTTACATGGTTGTTTAACTTATTAAACATATTTAAAGTAGACATAGGTTGATTAATACAATTATTGTTTGCATTATAAATAGGCATTAAAGGCAAAGTGGGGGTACTGGCAGTAGGCTGCGATATTGTTGGTGGTTGTACAGAAGTAGGGCCTATTTGTTCGTTAACTGCCTGTTCCATAGCCTCATCCTGTTCTAATGATCTATTTAAATTGGCTTCTAACTCTTTAAGCTGTTCTAGGTTCACTTTAGGTAGCAAGTTTTTAGCTAACTGTTGTTCAAAATTTAATAGCCTACACTTTAAAGCTGATAATGTTTCACTATGTACAGTAGTTAGTTCTAGCTGGTTGTCTAAAAATAAACGGTTTATTAAATGTTTACATTTTTTTGAAATTTGGCGATTTCTAAAGGTGAACTATCACTGTTCAATTCACTGCACCCATGTTCTAATAAAATCACTTTTTCACTGAGAAGTCGTACTTCCTGATTGTGGTCTATTTTTAATAGGCTACTTGCAATAGGTAAAATATTGTTTCTCAAACACTGTCTTAAGGACTTTCTAAGTTAATTTACTGTACTGTCACTATTTAATTTAACACCTCTAGATATCAGTTTAAATACTAACTCATCTTTAGACAAATACTCTATTTTAATGGCAGGCATTGTGGCGTTTTCACTCAGTTTCACCCAGTTGATGGCAGAGGCAGAGTACGCACATCAATAGCAGATTGGCGCAATCATTATGTGTGCCGAATGACGATAACACTTGGGGGTGGTGACTTCTCTGAGGTCGTAGTAATAAATACTCGAATTGCAAAGTTTACTTATAAGTTCAATTTAATCAGTGAAACTTACAAGCACCACTTTTAGTTGGTAAATTAAATGTATACCTTCGACGTTGCTGCCAATTAGAGTACAAGAACTAAAAATGTATATCTGATATGTGGGCCTAAAATATCCAATGTTCTATGGAATTATGCCTACGATGTTTTACTTTATAAAACATTGAGATTTTACTTCCCTTCGCAATGTGTAGACTCACAACCCGGGTGTCGGCGTCTTGGCACGAGACATTGAAGCTGTAGTTTAAGAAGGGTTATTTCTAGTCGGTAGTTACTAGAAGAGGAGTAGAAGTTATGAAAGTGGTAGCCATCTACTCAAATAATACGTGAGATACGTGAGCTTGCGGACAAGGCGCGCGAGGTCAGATCGGTCACGTAGTTGGGCTGCTACCAAGGGTTAGAATAAAATATTCATACGCGTGCCAATTAGGTAGTTACTCCGCCGATAATTTAGTTCCGGAACATTGGATAAAAAAATAATATTAAATTACACTGGCTGACTAGGTTGTGAAATGTTACATTATATAAAATCTAACTAACTAACGGTACAATTGTAATAACATAAACACGTTAAAGCATACGCTAACTGTTGCCTATCATTTGAAAAGGCATAGAATGGCGGTATTGTAAAGAAAATTACATGATTTTAAGCTATTAAATTTGTAAGTTTCTATTAAGTTCATTCTGTGTTTTGAATGTTAGAGACACACTTTGTCAATCTTGTTAGGAGATGGCTTTTAGGAGGTTAAATGCTCAAGTGAGAAGAATGACAGAACAAAGCAATATATGAGGCTTTGTTATTATGGCAGTTGAAAGGTTGGGACGCTTTTCTCAGACAATCAACTGCGAGACAAACAACACAAGAAACAACCTTAATATCTGACGTCACTCCACACCAGAATGTCGTCTCCCACTCTACACTCTAAGTGTTTGAACACTGAACATCACAGCATGCTGTTATTTTCTCTCGGTTTCTTCTACGAGCCAATAAGTATTTTATTCTTCTCTCGTACTATTATGTTCACAGTGTTTGTTTTTTAAAAAGTTGCAGCTCTTGTAAGTATAAAATAAGCCAAAATAGGCAAACTAATAATACAATAAAATATGAAGGCTGGTAGGTCACTTATATGCAGTTATAGTGTGGATTTAGAATTGGAATTTATCTCTGGCCACATCTTCAATTTCCAAAGAGGGAGTGGTGGAATAAATTCGAAATATTATTCAACCGTCATTCCATGATGACGTCAAGTTGCTGACGTCAGACATCAACATCAGTGAACTCTACCATAGATTAATTTATTGTTTTGCTACAAGTAAAACACGACGTACTCACTTGTCACGAAATCTCTGGAATCACTGAACAGATTTTCATAAAACTTTGTACACATGAACTTTAAGAACCCTCACAGTTGCTTGTAATTTTAATCAAGCAATGTTTTGTTGCATATCTTGCATGCATGACAGGAATTAACTTACGATAATCATTTACATAGAACAAATATTCAACATTATTAATGGTCAATATAATAATAATAACTAGGGCAACATGCTACATAATAAAGTTTTATCAACCGAGGAAACAATATACTGCTATATATTTAATGTACTGTACTGAATTAAAATAAAATTTAGTTTTTTAAACTTTTTACCACGCGTATTTAAATACATATTTTCGTATTTTCAAATGGGTGGAAATTTGTTTAAATCATGTTGGCCCACCGTTTAAACTACTAGAATTTCTTTTAAATAAGATTATTAGTACCTCCCTAAAAGATTAAAAGACGTTAATTTGTTTGTCTGTTATAAAATCTCAATTTTTTTATTTTATGAACAGTTATATTTCTACAATATATTATTCATATTGGAACATAATATTTTATTTAACCAATATATTGTAGTATATAAATGTATTATTCAATGGTACGCTATATATTTAATCATTCACAATATAATTGTAAATTTTATGTTTTCCAGGATGATGTAAGCTTTTATTATGTAAGTTATTTAAATTTGATAATTGTAATACTTTGTTTGAAATAATAGCTAATTTTAGTAGGCGAATTAAAGTTTAAGATGAGAAATTAAAATTAAAACTTCAAAGGGTAACATGCTTTATGACTTTAATAGACTTTTCAGTCACAAGTATATATATATATATATATATATATATATATATATATATATATATATATATATATATATCTGTAAATTTTCCTCAAAGATATAGTGGCAAAAGAACATTGCGTTCACCAAAATTCGGAGATACCATTATCTGCATATGACATTCAACATAGTAAAAATATTTGTTATTGTGTTTATTTTTATATTAATATTATTCGTTATCTGCCTAATTTGTTAGGTTGAGTTCTGTTAACTAGTTATTAAGTAGGAAACTGCGAAAGAAGTCACGAGGAAGTGCTGGTTCTTTAAAAACCACAAATCAATACAGGATGTTATGAGAGAAAAACATAACAAAGATTTAAGTAGATCGTACGCTTCTAAAAAGAAGTCTATATAATAAATATTAACTTTAATTTAAACAGATAAGTTTAGGCTTACTTTCATAGAGCGCATGTCAAATCCTCGAGAATGCATAGACTAAAAGTTGTATTTTAAAATGTGTTTTAGTTGTAGAACTTACGTACAGGCAGATATGTTTAACTTTCCTATATTTTATACAAATGAATATTAATTTATTTTTTTATATACTTAAATATACTTATATGTGTATTTGTAACTATATTAAAGAACTAAACAATAAATGAATCAGATATAAAGGGCATTTATGTTTAATATAGAGTTTAGCCGCTTACTAAATTCTATATTAAAGGGACCAAGAGATTAAAACAGAATTGAAGAAGATTAAAACGTATTAAAAGTTATGAATAAATATAAAAAAGAATTAGCCATATGCTATACTACTTTATTTCTTTGTACATACAAAGTGTAAAATGTTAAAATAATGGGAAATTAAGCCCTTAATCACGTACACAAGTTACAGGATTTATATTTGGGACAAAGCCATTTACCGAACACAACAAGGCGAGGACGGCTATGTAATAGACACTCGCGGTTTGGAGCCATAACTCTGGCACCAATGCGCGTGGCTCAGTATTGGCGGGTAATCGCTTTACATCTCCACTAAGATTGTGCCTTTCGTGGTAACTGTTGTGTTCGGAGCCCTAACTCGCTCACTGCTGCGCGTGGCTCAGTATTGGCGGGTAATTGTTTTACATCTACACTAAGATTGTGCCTTTCGTGGTAACTGTTGTGTTCGGAGCCCTAACTCCCTCACTGCTGCTCGTAGCTCAGTATTGGCGGGTAATTGTTTTACATCTACACTAAGATTGTGCCTTTCATGGTAACTGTTGTGTTCGGAGCCCTAACTCCCTCACTGCTGCTCGTAGCTCAGTATTAGCGATTAATTGTTTTACATCTCCACTAAAATTGTACCTTTCGTGGTAACTGTTTTGTTTGGAGCTGTAACTACCTCACTGCAGCGCGTTGCTCAGTATTGGCGGGTAATTGTTTTACATCTCCATTAACATTGTGCCTTTCATGGTAACTATTGTGTTCGGAGCCATAACTCCCTCACTGCTGCGTGGCTCAGTATTGGCGGGTAATTGTTTTACATCTCCACTAACATTGTGCCTTTCGTGGTAACTGTTTTGTTTGGAACTGTAACTCCCTCACTGCTGCTCGTAGCTCAGTATTAGCGATTAATTGTTTTACATCTCCACTAACATTGTACCTTTCGTGGTAACTGTTTTGTTTGGAGCTGTAACTACCTCACTGCAGGGCGTTGCTCAGTATTGGCGGGTAATTGTTCTTCATCTCCATTAACATTGTGCCTTTCATGGTAACTATTGTGTTCGGAGCCATAACTCCCTCACTGCTACGTGGCTCAGTATTGGCGGGTAATTGTTTTAAATCTCCACTAACATTGTGCCTTTCGTGGTAACTGTTTTGTTTGGAACTGTAACTATCTCACTGCTGCGCGTGGCTCGTATTGGCGAGTAATTTCTTTACATCTCCACTAACATTGTGCCTTTCGTGGTAACTGTTGTGTTCGGAACCGTAACTCCCTCACTGGTGCTCTTGTGGCTATGGTGGTAACTGTTGTATTTAGCCGCTTGCTAAGAATAATTATGTTAATGGAGCCAGAAAATTAAAAACGGTATTAAAGGAGATTAAACGTATTACAAGTTATCAATAAGTCTCAAAAATGATTTAGCCATATTTATATTACTTTATTTCTTTGTGCACATAAAGTGTATAATGTTGTGTTAAAATAATGGAAAACCAAGCCCTCAATCACATAAAACAAGTGACAGCATTTCAATTTGGGACAAATCCATTTGCCGAGCACAACATTTAACACATTATAACATAATAACATTTAACTGAGTAAAGTTATTTAACAGACACTCGCGGTTTAGAACCATAACTCCGACACTGCTGCGCGTGGCTCAGTAATGGTGGATAATAGTTTTAACATGAGCCTAACACTGTAATATTCGTGGAAACTATTATATTGTATTTGTTGTCCTGTTATTTTCTCCTTAAAATATTGGAGAAAATAACAGGACTTTATTAATCGTATAATCGTTTGTTGAAATTTATATAGTTCTCGGCCAAAATTTAATTCAACTTAAAACTAATAGAACATATATAATTTGAAGATTTTAGCTAAAAGTGAATTCAAAGTTCTAAATTTTTTATGTGCAAGTGCAAAAACAAATGATTAGAGGTTATCAATGCTATAAAACAATTTATTACTATAAAAGTCATCCTCAGTATTGTAATTAGAATCAATTATTATAACAATTAGAGCAGTTTGTTTTATTACAAAATTACTCACTAATATTGTTTTGAAAAATATTATTATCCTTTAATATCGGAAGGTAGTGTAACGAAATAATGTGTTATTGTCACCACACTTCAGCGTACGTGACAAATGCACACTGTCTTCAAATGTGTTCCAAGTGTCTATCTAATGAACTATCATATATTACTCAACTGTATGTAATAAAATTTTTTACACACATGCATGGTACATGCTACACACACATGCATAGTATATGCTGCACACACATGCATGGTACATGCTGCGCACTAAAAAGAGAATAGTGTAGTGCTGTGTCCCGACCCCTAGGTTTGAACATACTAATATTTTAATATGTTGGGATTCACTCATAAAAATAATTAAAATATTATAGAGAAATTCACGTTTTTCATAGATGGTAACTAGTTCGCTTTCTTATCTCTGGTGCCTGATATTAAACATTGATTACATATGAATAGTGGGTTAATTGATGTATCCGTTAATAAAAAATAGTATTAATTTTAGTTTTTAAATTTACTGAATGTTAGACCTGAAATCTTTTTTAGCAATTTTTTCCCAGGTTAAATAATTGTAATAATTGAGGTATTTCATGTGAACTAGGCTATAAAATAATTGATTAAAATGCTTTTAACTGACACATGTTTAAATTACATAAGCAAAATATTAACATGTTTACTTTATGTATGAAGTAACAAAATCCATAATAGCTACTGCGCAGGTCAGTGTAATTTATATTGTACGAGGCCGTCCCTATAGAGAGTGAATGGCATGGTATACATATTTTATTGTATTTCAGCCAGTTGGGAGCGATAAGTGTGTTATTGAATAAACGTATTTCAGTTTGGGAAATTGTTGTGTTCCGCTACACTCGTATGATACGGCTTCATAAACTTCTGTGCTTAAAAGTTCCGAACAAGTTTATTATTAACGTAACATTTAGTTACAGTTTACTACGAGTTCGTGTTTTGACACTTCTAACTTATGTGTTCCTTGTTCCACCATTAGTACCTGGCTTTCGGATCACAGATTGTTGATACTAATCATATGATTTTTTAAATTATTATATTTTTTATTCATAAGGTCTGATTCTTTTTTTCTTCCTGTCGATAAAGTAATAAAAAAGCAAAACTCTGATGGAAAACATCATATCTGATAATGAAAACCTTTATTTATATAAGTTATAAAGATCATACAGTCATGATTTTTAGGAAACTAGGCTGAGATAAAAAAATACATGAATCATGTAATTCCTTATGTACTAATTACATAGATTTCCGAAAAAAATAATGAGTTTACGAAAATCTAACTAAATTTACCTGAAATATCAGAATTTCATTCAACGCTCCAATATTGTACTGAGTACAATGCAACATAGTACATAGAATGTGTATCAAAAACACCTGTTTTATTAGATAATTTTACAAAACAATGAATCTATCGTACGCTTATTTTCAAGCAACATATTCACCAAAATTGATTGTTTACCTTACAAGAATAATGTAAAAGTAGATGTAATTTATGGATTGTACAACGAAAACAAGCAACAACAAAATTCTTGTGGTATGAAATATATAAGCAAGATGAAAAGACCACTAAAAACGTTTTGGTGAACATAAAGAGAATTCGAGAATTGTGCTAATGAATAAGACTAAGATTATTCTACATTACAGGCCTGAAAATGTTGAAAAGTGACATGGAGTCAACATACCCCATGAACAGAATGTTTATCAAACTTAACATTAGAAAATTAATTGAGGCCACAGAAATAAATAAATCAAACCTTGCTAAATCACCCTTGTGTTGGATTTAGACTAGTTTGTATATTAATATCTGGAAAAAATAAACAAGGAAATGTATAATAATCGATTAAAATTTGCGAAACAATTTTCAGACAATGAAATTGTATTGCACATTATGACTTTAGAGATCCATAACAAACCAAAAGGTATAAATGATCTGACCCTTATCGCCCCTCTTCAAAGCCTGTCCTGTTTTTCCTTTAAACTTTTGAGAATGCATTGCGGCAATGTTGATTTTATCCCCGAATCTTCTTTCAATATATGTGGCTTATGGAGTGCGCCTGTACTTTGTCTTGTTATCGTTTGTAATTCTCCTGTATGGTCCTGTACTTTGAAGTATTTGCTTGATTATTTTAGGTCCAGCTTTGTATCAATGATGTATAAAGAATTTTCAAATTACACAGCACTTAAGAGATATATGATCAATTTATAGAGGTATAGGCTACAAAGATAGGCTGCTTAACTGCTTTGGTAAGTATACTGTAACTATCACGAATAAGTATAACGAACTTTGGATTTCCAACTTGAAAAATGGAAAGTTTACTTATAAGAGATAATTTTACTACTAACCTAATAGGGTTATGACTAAAACTATTGACATAGAAAATAAAACTTTCCAGGTAAGTTTGAAGATACATAATATCTAGGCAAGAAAATTTTAAGGACACATATGCAAATAAAGACACACTATATTGAACATTATAGAGCTTTAGTGAACGATTTTACAATTATTGTCACTTTCTTTGAACCTAAAACTATAGGAAATGCTTATTACGAATTCGTTACATAATTTTATAAGTTATTTCCCGCCAGAAGGATAGATAAAAGTATGCTTACAAAACGTATACTTAACATTGTTATTTTGTTCGTAAACAAGTAAGTTATATATGTCGTAATCTGACTTAGTTCTTGAAACACGTGGAAGCTCAGAATCACGTTCCGTGGTAAATGAACCTTTGATAAAGAAATATGGAGCTCTCCACTCAGCCTCTAGTTTCCTAAGTTGCTACTTTGACGTGATGAATGACTTTCAAATTCAAGTTGTGCTTGGCAGAACTTTCCTTTTCTTCATTACTGTTTCTTTTGCCTAATTTCATCCGGTGAGTTAGTTGGTTTTATAAACCATACTTTAAATTTCCCGTTAAATATAAATTAACAACGAACACCTTGTTTTGCTTTTCACGTTATCATCTAATGTTATACAATAATTACCAGTGTTCCAATGTTCCACGAACAAAAGTACAAATTTTATATGAATTACTTTAACTGAACAGTTTCGAGACCATTGTGAATCTAGACAGTAGTTATCAAAGTACCGTAGTAAATATCACCTTCACTCAGTTTAGAAGCAGGCATGTCAGTATGAAAAACTTTCTCATTTCTATGACAATTATATTGAATTTCTTTTCCTTTTATTAAAGTACACTTGAAAATCGATCTGATGTAGCATTTTTAAATCATGTTTTCGCATTAAGTTTTGACTTCAATGTAAAACTCTAAGTATGTCTGTGTCAAGTGCAAAGAGTATTAAAGCCAAATCCAACTGACGCCAATAGATAACACCTTGGAAAACTAAACCTTTACCAATGACTTATTCCTGAAGAGGAAGTCTTACTGATGTAAATCATTAATTGGGAAGCCACGCCAACAGCATTTTTTATAAGTTATTGTTATTTCTAATTCCAGCAATGCCTAACTGAAAAATAGTTAATTTCGAATGATAGGAATCAGGCACTAATAACTGAAGAACGTTCATTTCTAGTAAGGCATAGTTTATCTGTGTTTTTACGGATCGGCTATTAAAATACATATTTTTCCATTCATGGTGGTTATTCATATGGTAGACGAGAACGTGTTTAGTTACAACTGAGAAGTTTATTTAAGGAGTGAGCTGCCTGAATTCAAGCGGATATCTGTGCTGGAAAGATCTCTAAGTATTCTTTTGTTAAAGTCCACCTTACGTGTCAGTAGTGGTGATGTTGCACAGTACCATAAACAACTGAGGGAGTAACCATGAGGATAAAACGTGTTGTCCTCATTGCTGTTTAGTTTTTTATCTACTTTCATACACTCATAATGTCCGTAAGACGAGAGAACAGAACTTAGTAGTGGAACTAATTGGAGTAAAGTTGGTGCACACAAAACTGTCGCTATAGTCGTCAAGAAGAAATATAAATTAACCTTCAGTAAAGCTGAGGCTGCGTATGCCTAACCGGGAGGTCTCAAGTTCTCTTGGAGAGATCACAAAAATTTACAAATAGCTTTGAACAATTTTCCTTTAAACTTTGTTGTATAGTAAATTATGAAAGCTATTTGCTAGAAAGAACTCTTTAGAGAAAAGTATGCTATAACTTTAGCTTCGTTGTTTAAGTAAAAATATAGTTATCTTAATATTTGCAATGTATGTACAAGCCAACCAAAAGGTCTAAAACAAAGGTGAATGCTTTAAATTTACCACGTATAGTTCCGCATTTACATTATGTACAAAAATGAATCGTCTGGAGCGATAAATACGGAGTGTTATATGACACAGAACTGGTACTGTATTTAAGTTATTTTACGTAAAATGTTTTCCAGTCGCAAACAGAAGAGAGATTTTGCCAACTTCCCAAGTGATAGGCTTGAATGACACACAGCCAATTCCCATGAAGGGACATCATCGACGTTTTTTATCTGTGTATTTTAATTTCAAACGTTTAACATGAAAATTAACATTTAAAATGTTCTTCAGTTATTTTTTGGGTAACAGTCAGAACATAAATGGTGTCAGGTCTCTTAGTGATAGCAAAATATATAAAATTACAAGTCTCTAGCTGAATTCATTCCCGAGATATCCAACGGTATGTTATTCCATGAGGGAACATGCAAAATAATTATAGCTTCCTTTTTTAATTGGTATGTCAAATTTATGTTTTTATATAAGTATCATAACTTGAATAAATCCTTAGATACAAAGCTTGACTTATATGACGTGCAGACCTACAGTTAATAAGTTTAAATAACTGTCTCAGCCAGCACACTATCCAGTAAATTGTTGTGCATCTTGCTTGGATTGTGGCCAGCGCATATAGAAATGACCACACATTGTATTCAATAAGAGTCTCTAGACTACAGCCAGAATCACTGCTGTATCTATGAATCTCTAGATATATGTTATAACCTGCACACACAGAGGTTTGGATCCATACAAAAAGAGGTAATGATCCGCCCACCACAGCGTCTAGAGATTCAGAGATACAGCAGTGATTCTGGCTGTAGTCTAGAGACTCTAATGAAATTACAACAATATAAAATACAACGAATTTTCCTACCAGATTTAAATTTTTTGTAATTTGTTATAGATTTTGTATTGTATTATGTATATATAAATTTATGTATATATACATGCATATATATATACATATATATATATATATATATATATAATATATATATATATATATATATATATATATATATATAAAACGGTAGAAAAATTCGTTGTATTCTATTTAGTTTAAATTTAATTAATACATAACTTTTTTATAAACAACGTATGTGTAAAAAGCGTGAATGATTAGTTTAGTTCATATCTGGTAAAGTTTTCGAATTTCGGTTCATTATACGGAAAAGTAATTAGTCATATACAAGAATGGACGTGCTGTGGCTCTATGATGTATTTTTCCGTAATACAAAATTTTAATTGTAACTACATTGTTTGCCCTGTAGATTATGAAATTGCTTTATTCGTTCGTTTATACAATATGGTTTTGAAATACAACATGGCTTTCTCGGTTGCTGATTTTAACAATACTTATGTAATTTATACTAATAGTATTTAATATTACTGTATTTAGGTATAATTTAAGCCAGCAGGCAATCATCAAAACTTAAGCCCAATTGAATAATGTCGAAACTCGTCAATTATTAGGTCCTCAATTTCGGTAGTAGATATATATTTGATTTATTAAAAAAAAATTAAAAATACAACCAAATGTTTTTTATCTTTTTAAGTATTTTTTTGTTTTCTCAGTAAAATCTCAAAGCTTTGACCTCACCGTTCAATATTTGAAAAGTGTACTCTTTACCAGAAAAGTTTTATGTATACCATAAAGAATAAAAATGTATTAATAAAAAGTATATTAGTTTTTTATATCCATAAAAACAAGTAAGAACTACAAGCACAACTATAGTTACAACTAGTATTGTAAGTCTATGATTAATACAGTACGGTACCTCAGCGTTTACGTTGCACTGGTATGAAATTCAAAGTCACTCCAATACAACCGGCTATCAACAATTTGAAATCTCAAAAACTATAATGGTATGTAATTCGTGATTAAATACATGTATTAGTTCAAAGTGATGTATAAACAAAGTAATAGATGAAATAAACATATTAATACAATATTAATGTAACACAATTTGAATATAACTTAAATTAAAGTAGACTTATTTTAGTAGATGGAAGTAAGAATTGTAAGATGAGGAACAGGAACGTTGCTTCCACGGTAGAAGATGCATTGACGCCACGAACGTTACATTTGTAACTGGGATTTCTTGATTTATAACGCTGCCAAAATATAAGCCCAATCGCTTACAGCCTCTCCTCCGCTTTGACAACTTACCTCGGTTTTAACTTTCTCTTCAACAGAAAGTCATGTTCCATAACAGTTTTTTAAAGAAAGTATGCTTACAAGTATAACAGGTTATTTTATTCAAATTATACAAAATATTATACTCAAAAGAGAATTATTACATTGATTTATTTAACAGCAAGTTAACATTATTTTTATCTTCTTGTTTACAACAGTGACATACCTACCTGTTAAAGTTGTGTTTGGATCAATAGTTACATAACCTAAAACCAGTAAAAGGTTTAGGGCATAGCCTGAGTTCATGCTTGATTATTGACGCGTGCAAGAAGAGAGACCTCATTCCTGCATTTACTTATGCCCTCTTGCCCTGAAGCGGTGAATTCCTGAATGAGTTGCGAAGTCTTAACTAGTGTATGAGTACTTGCTACAGTTTTAACTAGCCAATCTGTATCTGTATATGATTTATTATTTATTGCAAAATGTCTGATTATGATTTTTTCACATATGACTCATATGAAAAGTTTATCCTAACTCGATAAATAAAATGAAATATTTCTCTAAATATAATAATTATGTAAAAAGATAAGACTGACATTAAGTGATAATTTTACACATCTTTCTATATCAGATAGGTGACATTTGTATCCGAATAATGTTAGAAGAATCAATTTTATTTTGTAGAATTGAACACTATCTAAGCTCAGTCTGAGCTGTTCAAGTACAAAAAGAAGTCAAACAATACGTTTACAAACTTTTATAGTCAGAGATCAACATAACACCGGTTACAAGATTGTTTTACAAGCTATTACCCTGCCCTGTCACTTCTCAACTCGTCACGACTGTTCTCTAGTTTATAGAGATGGTAAGTAGGCAAAGTAAACGTACACGAGAATGAACACATAATAACTGAGTGTGTTAAAGATATTAAACAAGATACGTGTCGGCACACGTATAATAGAGTTAAGGGCTGCCAGACGAGCTATTAACCCGCCCTGTCACTTCTCACCACGCCACGACTGTTCTCTAGTTTATTGAGATAGTAAGTACGCAAAGTAAACGTACACGAGAATAAACATAGGATAACTGAGTGTGTTGATGATATTAAACAACATACGTGTCGGCACTTCAGTATAATACAGTTAAGGGCTGCCAGACGAGCTATTACCCCGGCCTGTCACTTCTCACCTCGTCACGACTGTTCTCTAGTTTATAGAGATGGTAAGTAGGCAAAGTAAACGTTACACGAGAATAAACACAGAAAATGATATAGTAAACAAGATACGTGTCGCACACGTATAATAGAGTTAAGGGCTGCCAGACGAGCTATTAACCCCGGCCTGTCACTTCTCACCACGTCACGACTGTTCTCATAGTTTATTAAGAAGTAGGCAAAGTAAACGTACACGAGAATAAACATAGGATTAACTGTGTGTTAATGATATTAAACAAGATACGTGACACGTATAATACCTGTAGAGTTAAGGCTGCCAGACGAGCTATACCCCGGCCTGTCACACGACTGTTCTCTAGTTTATAGAGATGGTAAGTACGCAAAGCAAACGTACACGAGAATAAACACAGAATAACTGAGTGTGTTAATGATATTAAAACAAGATACGTGTCGGCACACGTATAATACCTGAAGAGTTTAGGGCTGCCAGACGAGCTATTACCCCGGCCTGTCACTTCTCACCACGTCACGACTGTTCTCTATTTATAGAGATGGTAAGTAGGCAAAGTAAACGTACACGAGAATAAACACAGAATAACTGAGTGTGTAAAGTGATATTAAACAAGATACGTGTCGGCACACGTATAATAGAGTTAAGGGCTGCCAGACGAGCTATTACCCCCGGCCTGTCACTTCTCACCACGTCACGACTGTTCTCTAGTTTATTATAGATAGTAAGTAGGCAAAGTAAACGTACACGAGAATAAACATAGGATAACTGAGTGTGTTAAATGATATTAAACAAGATACGTGTCGGCACACGTATAATACCTGTAGAGTTAAGGGCTGCCAGACGAGCTATTACCCCGGCCTGTCACTTCTCACCACGTCACGACTGTTTCTCTAGTTTATAGAGATGGTAAGTACGCAAAGCAAAACGTACACGAGAATAAACACAGAATAACTGAGTGTGTTAATGATATTAAACAAGATACGTGTCGGCACACGTATAATACCTGTAGAGTTAAGGGCTGCCAGACGGGCTATTACCCCGGCCTGTCACTTCTCACCACGTCACGACTGTTCTCCTAGTTTATAGAGATGGTAAGTACGCAAAGCAAACGTACACGAGAATAAACACAGAATAACTGAGTGTGTTAATGATATTAAACAAGATACGTGTCGGCACACGTATAATACCTGTAGAGTTAAGGGCTGCCAGACGGGCTATTACCCCGGCCTGTCACTTCTCACCACGTCACGACTGTTCTCTAGTTTATAGAGATGGTAAGTACGCAAAGCAAACGTACACGAGAATAAACACAGAATAACTGAGTGTGTAAATGATATTAAAACAAGATACGTGTCGGCACACGTAAAATAATAGAGTTAAGGCTGCCAGACGAGCTATTACCCCGGCCTGTCCACTTCTCACCTCGTCACGACTGTTCTCTAGTTTATAGAGATGGTAAGTACGCAAAGCAAACGTACACGAGAATAAACACAGAATAACTGAGTGTGTTAATGATATTAAACAAGATACGTGTCGGCACACGTATAATACCTGTAGAGTTAAGGGCTGCCAGACGGGCTATTACCCGGCCTGTCACTTCTCACCTCGTCACGACTGTTCTCTAGTTTATAGAGATGGTAAGTACGCAAAGCAAACGTACACGAGAATAAACACAGAATAAACTGAGTGTGTTAATGATATTAAACAAGATACGTGTCGGCATACGTATAAATACCTGTAGAGTTAAGGGCTGCCAGAACGAGCTATTACCCCGGCCTGTCACTTCTCACCTCGTCAACGACTGTTCTCTAGTTTATAGAGATGGTAAGTACGCAAAGCAAACGTACACGAGAATAAACACAGAATAACTGAGTGTGTTAATGATATTAAACAAGATACGTGTCGGCACACGTATAATACCTGTAGAGTTAAGGGCTGCCAGACGATCTATTACCCTCGGCCTGTCACTTCTCACCTCGTCACGACTGTTCTCTAGTTTATAGAGATGGTAAGTACGCAAAGCAAACGTACACGAGAATAAACACAGAATAACTGAGTGTGTTGAAGATATTAAACAACATACGTGTCGGCACTTCAGTATAATATAGAGTTAAGGGCTGCCAGACGAGCTATTACCCCGCCCTGTCACTTCTCACCTCGTCACGACTGTACTCTAGTTTATAGAGATGGTAAGTACGCAAAGTAAACGTACACGAGAATAAACACAGAATAACTGAGTGTGTTGATGATATTAAACAAGATACGAGTCGGCACTTCAGTATAATACCTGTAGAGTTAAGGGCTGCCAGACAAGCTATTACCCCGCCCTGTCACTTCTCACCACGTCACGACTGTTCTCTAGTTTATTGAGATAGTAAGTAGGCAAAGTAAACGTACACGAGAATAAACATAGGATAACAGTGTGTGTTGATGATATTAAACAACATACGTGTCGGCACTTCAGTATAATACAGTTAAGGGCTGCCAGACGAGCTATTACCCTGCCCTGTCACCTTTCACCACGTCACGACTGTTCTCTAGTCTATTGAGATAGTAAGTAGGCAAAGTAAACGTACACGAAAATAAACACAGAATCACTGATTGCGTTAATGATTTTAATT
The DNA here is from genome assembly GCF_021130785.1 of Homalodisca vitripennis. NCBI lineage: Eukaryota > Metazoa > Arthropoda > Insecta > Hemiptera > Cicadellidae > Homalodisca > Homalodisca vitripennis. The sequence goes on along the minus strand of NC_060211.1, from coordinate 43,901,930 downwards.
AAATAAGAGAAGTGTTGATGCTTTAGTATAATACAGATGGACCGAGCGCCCACTTTTTCCGTGCCTCAACTTATAGAAATGGTTATAGTTAATGGTTAAGTGACTAGTAGATAAGTGCATAATGGTGACAATATACATATGACTGATAGTGATTAGTAGATAAGTGACTATCAGGTATTACCTATGGAGCAAGATTATCAACAGTGTTGCCTGAGCTTCACGTAATCACGTAGTCTCATGTGAATCACCAATCCCATGTGTAAAATTTGAGTCAATTATAAGAGGCCAGTATTGTGGACACCATGGTCTTGTCCGTATAAATATTTCACTCTCATACTATAATTGATTTTTCCTTTTAACAGTTGTTGATTTGACAATGAAACAATAAAGCGTCCTCTAGTTAGGGCAAACTTGATGTATCTTATTGATTAAGTTCATCGCAAAGTTTGTCTAGCACCACTTGTGAGAAACAATATTGTAAAATGTGAGCAAATTGTCGTGGTGCGTGTCCACGCAACGAATGATGATGCGTGTGTTTGCGTGTTAAATATGTACTGTTTATGGTTAACTTGTTTTAACCGACCACGAAATACTATTCGGGCATAATTTTCTAGTTTTAACATTTCATTTTCTATGCGATTGCTAAATAAATGTCATTTTAGTTAAAGCCATTTTTTAAATACTACACAACATGCAACTATTTAATTATTGAAAAATCACGTAATTTCAATCAAAACTGTAATCGTTATAACGAAGTCTGCATTAGCAAGTGACGTCTGCAAAATTAGTGCGTACGATTACAGTTTACAGTCTAGAGAGGTGGTCAGCGCCTTCAATTTGATGGTATGAAATTACAAAGGGATTTTCTCGTGACTTGCCTATAATACACTATATTAAAGAACAAACAAAGAACTGTTGCAGTTTGTAGTTCTAACTGCTAACAATATGTTTTATTCACATAATCAATTATCCTCTTCAAAAACACAATTTACAAGGTTATAATCTGGTATTTTCAAAATGAAATATTTGAAATGTGAATAGATTGTACTCTAAAGCAATATTGAGTAAAGTGTTGTTTTTCTTCCTTAGAATTAAACGTATTGTTATATTTAAGACATTCTTTTAAAAGACCTACATTTTACGATTTGAATTTTTAAATCCAAATCTGATAAAAATATGTTTTATACGTCTTTAAAATGGTAGTAATTTAAAGGTTCATTATTAAATTTCAAGAAAAGAATGATAGATATGAATTTTATCGTACTATAGCCGGTAGTGTTGCTGCTTCCTTGATGAATAGTTGATTCCTCAACAGACGCTATTCTTATTGTGCCCGTACACGGATCATTTTCTACACCATGCAATGCTCAATCTTTTGTAGCTTTTGATCCTATAGTTTCAAGAATTTATAAATGTTCCAAATTATCTGAGGGGAACATTCATATTCACAAACAATATCTTCCTTGAGAATCTCTTTGAGCGTAAATGTGAGCTAATGTTTGGTTACAAACTGTAAAATCAAGCATCATTTTAATATAAAAATTTCAACGTATGAATATTTAAAGATTTTCATGCAGATTGAGGAAGCAGGAAAACAACAGGGAAGGCAAACATAAAACTTGTTATATTGCCTTCAAAATATTCTTACTACGATAAATAACAGTAGTATTATTGTTTCCAAGAAACAAGGAAATTGCATACGTACTGTTTGAAATTTAAATATTTGAATAGCATTAATTAATGAATTAATTATAAAGTAGTCCTCTCTTTGATAATTACCATTTGGTATATTATCAAATGTTACATCCTAATTAGTCTTTAAATGAGCAATTGTTTAATATTTTTAAATTGAATAGTTCTTAAGCAGTTACGCGTGTGTTTTACATACTACTGTGGGTGTTCATTGGATTTTTTAACTATATACTAATGTAAATTAAATTAATCGTTAACGTCATAGTTAACTGGCAGTTGACTGTGGTTTTGCACTCGATTTTGTATTGAACAAGTGGTCTGTCATAAACATAACCTTGTCAAATGGGATAATAAACACTTACGAAAATAAAAGATGGGTCACTGAAAGCTATTCTAGTCTCCTAATTCACTTCAGATAGTTGAAATTTAAGTTCAAAAAGCAATGATTTGGGATCACGAAGTCGGAGAATCGTAGAGTTTTTTTGTGTGAGTACCAATGAAAACACAATTTCTCTGCAACATACCATAACATTTGAATGCATAGCTTCAACAATTTCAATAACAATTAAAATATTGTAGGACAGGGTGGAGTAAACAATATATATATATTAAACAATAGGCAATGCTTTTTATTCATAAACATCAAGTTTAGAATTTTTGGTAATACAGTAATGATTTTGTCAATGTACATTAATACTTGGTTTTTATTTATAAATGTATTGAAAGTGTTCTGCAGTCCAAGAATTCCTAAGTGGTGTAAAAGGGGCCATTGAAGATTTTTTAAATTTATTCAAAGTGAAAATTTTGTAATTAATCCACTAGTCCTCCGAGCCTGAATAACTATTTATTTTATGCACTAGTATCAAATTATTCAGTATTTATTTTAGTTCGTCTTTATTATTATCTATTGTTAATGAGTTCTGTATCATCAGCATACTCCACAACTTCATAGTGTCCCTGCAGATGTCCTGAAAAGTCATTAGTTAAATTTATATACAAAACTGGTCCAACAATAGACCTCTTGGGGAAGCCTCCTGACCGTCGTAGTAATATTACTAAGACCGTGGTAGTACTTTTATTGAAATCACTTATGATGTAATATGATGGAGTTCTGTTAGTTATGCGATCATTGTAAAGTGGTTCGAAAGCTAAAAGAACTGCTACTGGATCTTATTTGAGGTTTAACGCGTGGAGAAGAATATTTGGTTCAAATCGCGCTGAAAACCACGATTAAAAAAACATGTAAATATCGGTCTGAAAAGCCTATTTCAATAAAAAAGTGTCTACTTTTAGCTCTTGTAATCTTCTTTAGCTTTTCTATGTACGTCATGGTGCATACATATGCTATTTTTTGGGATATTGAGAAGCTGGAGAATTAGTGATGAGTGAGTTCCTTTTATATAATAGAGATTATTGATCACCATTTGATTTAGTTTGTATTCTACTTGTACAAACAGTACAAGTAGAATACAACCTAAATCAGAACCTGTTCAGTAGTAGTGCTTTCTTGCGTTGTCATATGGAAAAATGGGTTTAGCTTCCAGGGTAAAAATAATTACTGAGATCAGTACAATGGGATGTGATATTAGTTTCTCTGAGTTTTGAGACTCAATATAAATATAATTGGCGCAAACATACTTCCAGAGTGCGTTTCCAAAATTTTATAAATATAACGGTTCAAAAGAAGAGGAGCAAGGACCAAACCCTCGGGAAGACCAATATAAAGCTGTATAAAATAACTATTATTATTTCCCTGATAATTCTTAATCAATAGATCACTAAAAATAGACTTTATAAGAAGGGTTTAAGGAGTTATGTCGTAAATATACACGAGAAGACCTTATCTCCATAAGGGGTATCGTGAGCTGCTGAATGACCCACTAATACAACTACCCCTTCTCATACCCAGACTTATTAAAATGTATCAGGATATAGTTAAAACAAGTAATTACGACCTATCTTAGACCAATCGTTTTAGAAGGGACAAATTCATTATATTCGATTGTAAATAAGCCCTGAAAGAAGTTTCAACCTTTATAAAAAATATCAATTTATATCTACCTTTTTTAAATATAGGTAAGCAAAATTTGCCATGGATTTGGCGAAGAGTTTCCCAAAATGTGTTTAAATAAACATGGATTTATATTTAATGTTTTTATATAATTATTTGTATATTGTATATTGTACAATAATTTCAGAAAGGAAAAATGCTACTATTGTTAAAGAATTTCGTAAGCTTCAGTTTATTGCGAAATGTTTATCAGAACGACAAGACGGAACCGCAAGAACTGTATAATTGCACTGGAAGCTAAAACAAAGTCTGTAGCTCTATTGAGACTAATTAGCTCATACCTGCATTGTCTTGTCAGTGAAAAACACACATGCAACGAAGCTTAACTAATGTCTTTGTCCGTTCATACTCATATTCGTTTATACTCTCTCTGCACGTATATGTACTGATGTGTGCAGTTGTTTTACCATGCAAGTGCAAAGCTTGATGTCCCGATTGAAGTGAGATCTTACGATTTCACGAAATTTCACGAATACTGTATATCCGTGTGGCTTGTATAACTTATTATATGCGGAAAAATATTATGTGTCGGAAGATATTCATACAGAGCAGCATTTTGGGGACTAAGTTATGAAGGGTTGTACGAATATCAGAAGATAGAGACCTAATACATTGAATACCACTTTTATGATAAATTATAGAGATGTAGTTAATGATGCTAAGATGATCTAAAATGATGGATTGATTGTGTTAAGCTACGTAAGCCATCTTGGTGTGTTCACAGTTCGAATAGGTTTCTTTCCTTACATTTCAATACATGATCCATGACACATGATCATTCGGTAAGTGCGCGATTAAAAACACTTATTCGTTATTAAGAATAATTATGTTTAATACAATTTCAAAGTAGTGTTTTATATTGCTATTAATCAGTCCAATACTCCTCCTCCAATATACCAAAAATATGTAACGTTCAATCCAAATTTAAATTAGGCTTTTTAACTAATAATAATTCAGTAATAAATACACACTTTGTAAATAAAAATATATTTAAAAAAATATAAATTGTAGCAAATGTAAAAAATAGCAACATATTTGTTTTAAAGCGAGTACTTTATTTAACGATAAATTGCAATTTTGTTAAAATGCATTGAACTTATATTGTAAGGTATGGAATGAATAATTTTCCAGTTGTTAGGTACACAAATGGTAGACAAAAAGCCAATTAAATGAAACGAGAAGATTTTGATTAATTATAATTAATTATTTGTAGTTATAACTAATGTACAAGTAGTGTCATTACCGGAAGTAGAATATTGTACATATTTTAACTTAAACTGAACATGGACTATAAATTGAACGTTCATAAATGTATTTATTTATGACAGTGTCAACATAATGCATATTCCCCAAGTTTGTCCCTGTAGAGATTCAGGGGCGGAGTGTAAATATTCCATTGTATTTTTAATGTAAAAAGTCGGGAACGATAAGTGTGTGTGTTTATTAAATTCAAGTTATTTTAGTTTTGCAACACTCACACAAGTCATACCGATTATGCCGCTTCTTTAATTCCATGGTACAGCTTTTAAAATGATTCCACTAAACTTATAACTTCCGTCAGTAATTTTCCCAGTCTTTTGAATCTTATATGCTCAAATAAAGAGATATTTTAAAATCGCTTAGCAGAATCTATTGTATTATATTATTGACACCCATAAAGACAGAGTAAACTTTCAAAGTCGAGAATTTAAGTATTAAAATCATAAAATGATCTTAGCTGTCGTAATGCCAAACATTGTGCTTAAATGTAAATTAAATTTACGAAAATGCCTTGTCCACAATCTTACGTTCATTGATTTATATTTTAAATACTACATTTATAAAAAATGGACAAAAAATAAATAAATACATTTATTTTAATATTTTTAATTTGTTAATGTAACATATATAAGGGAGTTTTTCATCAAGCACTAAAATTAAAGTTCTATACTGCACGAAAACCCACCTCCTGACTATTATTTTGTAAGGGGATTCTATCCTCGGTCACTAAAGCAAAATGAGAAACACAATTAAAATAAAACACTTGTATGCTTTATTAAACTCTATCACAAGTTTGCTATATTATGCTTTATTAAATATTTACACTAGAGTTGTACTATACTATTTTTATCGTTTTTAGTTCCTAAGCATTGTTCTCCCCACTGCAATACTAAGGTCTGAAACACTCACTTCATAATTTATATAGATATTCGTCTGTTCTTAAGATTTTTACAACACACAACAATTTGAAAAAACAACCATAAAATTCAATTGCATAAAAAAATATGCAAATGTGTTATAATACATAAAGTGCTATATGCTAAACTAAAAGAATACTTGGATTCGAACATTTTACATTGTTATGTATTACAAAAAAGGAACACTACAATTGTAATAGATTGTAATCTATTATCTTCTTCAGGTCACATAGAACATACGTTGTTGAAATATTTTTGATGCTTAACTTGTGTTGTTAAATATTTAAGCTTTGGCAAGATCATTACCATAAATTAATATGTGCTATTTAACCTTGTGTGCTGTTTTTTCTCTTATTTTTGTCATGTATTTCATACGTGTATTGCCGAATGCATCCTAAATTGGTACAATTCTCACCTTCGTCAACTTGTTAATCTTCACTTACAGCTTATGTTTATCGTTCGAATTCAATAAAAAAAAAAAAAAATAACAGCGCAGCACTAATGAAATTATGTTTAATGCGGTGTGATAACGGATGCGGAAGCGTGCAGTATCAGACTTCATGACCTAATATGTCTGCTAGCTGGCACAATTAACTACACTTACAGCGAGACGATGCAATCTCCATAACTATTTTCATACTTATAGTTTTCAGTGTGAACCATTAGTACAAATCGTTCTGAAATAATTTACTGAATGGTATGTATCATTCAGTGTGCTTACAAATCTCACTAGGATAAATTTCCTAAAGTCCTGTTTTGAAGTAAGACATCCACTGATGCTTTCCCTTGACAATAAGACTGTTGAATCAGTGTCCAAAATCCGATAGGACGTAACTAATGAGCTTTAGCAAAGTTGGACAGACAGACAGACGGATCACACTTTGCATTTTGATCTTAAATGTATTATGGTTCCTCCTTGGGCCAAGAGAAACCTATATTATATTATAGGCAAAGTGAGATATCCGTGTTCGAGTCCCGGTGGAGCACTTTTTGTGATTCCTATGTTTATTGAAATTGTAATATTTATATTAATATCAGTCAAAGTCAATGAATATTAGTAGGCTACACTAACAAAAAGTCTAGTAGAACCGGTCTAGTGGACTGTCATCATTGATAAGCAAGATAAAGTTTCGTTTGCTGTTGTCTGTGACTCAATAGTTTCATAAATTGTTATCTAATACTCATTCACGTATTGCAACAACTAGGCCTGTTTTGTTCTTGTTAAGAAAAAAGATCTGATTCGGAAAAAAGTACCAACATCATAACTTTATTTTTATTAAACTCTTCGTCTTAGTGATCTTTGTTGTATTGGAAGTAATTCAAAACAGTATTATAGTTTTTCACATTAAAGATTTTAAAGATTAAAGTATAAATAACATATTCCGTTACGTATATTTAGTATAAATATGATAATATTTATATTATATAAATAATAATATAAAATATTTATACACTATTTTGTATAGAGACCATATATTTATAATGTTCTATATTTTAGACCCAGAAATGATATAGGTGACAAAAATATTAAGAGTTTGTTAATAAAAAGTCAACTTAATGAAATCACCTTTAAATATTGCACCTTAATTAAAGAGTAAAGCGTGCTTTCCCTTGAGCCAACGTTTGTTACAAAGAACCTTGTAAATATCAGTGAGATAACATTGTTAAGAAAGACGTGAACAATATTCTTCGTGTTTGAGTTGACACTAAACATATTCTTATGATTCCTGACTCATGTTTGTTACAACGCTTTGATATAATTTGTTCACGATGGCAACAATCCGGAAAGCATTCCGGATTAGCTTCAGAACATTTTATCGTTATTTATAAGCTACTTTTAAATGCAGTTTATAAGCCCATGTATAATATAAAAATGTATATACATGGAATTTTAATAATTATATATATACGAGTATATGCTCTGTATATCCTTTGCATAAATAGCTCCCCAACAATGTCCAAACAAGTTGAAACTTGGTACAATAATTGATGTTATAAATGTCTTAGCTGAATCGCTGGGCAGGTTGGTAAGGGTTTCGAAATGTTTAGTACAAGAAAATCTTATTTGAATTAATTAACATTATAATTACATTAGTTAGTAGAAAATTAGAACTTTATGAAAAAGATACACATTTTGAAAATGTAAAATTTTATGCAGAGTAAGTAGAAATAAAACAAAAACGAAATTGCTAGGCAATCAGAGAAATCATCTCCTCTGCCTTGACAGCTGTCATTTTGGAGTAACATTATTTTCTTCATTTAACAGTATCTTGCTCCAACAACATTGTACTATATTTTGACGTCATCATTCTATTCTTTCTTTATAAACTCTTGCTTTAAAAAACGGTTTGGGTTAATTTATAAAAATATTTTAGTTACATCTGAAAATATATATTATTAATCTTGATAGTTTCTAAAATCTTTTAATCAACCCAATGTCATAAATAAGCCATTAAAACTTTCTAAACATATCTAACTGGAATAAGACATTGGTAATTGTACTCTGGAATTCCTTGGTCGCTGAATAAGACAATTTAAAATAAAAAACCTTAAAATTATATTCTTAAAGTAAAGACGCAGACATATAACACTTTGAGCTAACATTTTAACAAATCCTTTACGAATGTTTATCATATAGTTCAATATTTATCAAGGAGACGTAATGTCTGATATGTGCTACTAAACCTTGTGTGCTGATAGAACACTAGAACACTAAGTTTTGAGAATTGGAACCTATTATTTTCTTCAGGTGTAAAAAAACATACAAGGTTGAAATATTTATGACTCTTAACTTGTTGTATTTTAAAATATTTAGGCATTTGCGAGTTCAATACCATAAATTAATTTGTGGTATTTAACCTTGTGTGGTAAGGTTTTTCTTTTATTTTTGTCATTTACTTATGTGTATTGACGAATTCATCTATAATTGATAAAATTGTTCACCTTCGTCAAGTTTTTGTTTTATATTTTTTAATCTTGACTTATAGCTTATGTTTAATTTTGAATTCAAGAAAATAACAAAACACAGTGCGGCACTAATGACAGTATGTTTAATGCGCTGTGATAACAGCCGTGGCTGTGTGCGGTAGTCAGACTCCATGACCTAATATGTCTGCTAGTTGTCACAATTAACTACACTTACAGCGAGACGATACAATCTCCATAACTATTTTTCATACTTACGGTTTTCAGTGTGCTCCATTAGTACAAATCATACTAAAGTATTTTACTGAATGGTATTTATTATTCAATCTGCAAGAAAATCTCGCTGTGATAAATTTCTCAAAGTCCTGTTTTGAAGTTAGACTCTTTTCGTTGTTTTCGCTTGATAATGACACAATTAAATCGGTATCCAAAATCCTAATAGAACGTAACTAATGAGCAAAAGCGGACAGACAGGCAGACGGATTGCACTTTGCAGTTTGTCCTTAAAATCAATATGGTTCTTCCTTGTGCCATTCTATCTTTAGTTTTCCACAGGACCAGATAC